>NW_028259163.1:6149722-6454861 GCF_977971745.1 Zootermopsis nevadensis
AAATATTAGAATGTTAAAGTTGTCTATGAATTTGAAGCCCCTTGGGTAATTTACTCTTGGATGGAGAACGAAGCTTTCTTGCTGCAATTTTCCGATATCTGTTGTCCCTATGTGGTCAATCAGCTGAGGATTATCATGCTGAAATGATCTCGGGGTTGACTATATACAGGCTGAGTCAGAAGTAAGTTTACAAACTTCGTGTGCGTGTTCCAGGACCAAAAACTAGAAAAGATTTTCCTATGAACATGGGGTCGCAAATGTTTCATTTTCGAAATAATAGCCAAAAATTAGTTTCAATCAATTTACTTTATATCAAAGTGAATCCAGCTTCCAGCAAAGATTTTCAATTAACATTTGGGCAGGAATTGTTGGCGACGTGCTTATTGGTCCACGCGTCTAAGAGGACCTTCACATCGGCGATTCTTAAGAAGACACTTGCCACGTCTCCTTGAAGATTTACAACTGAATACAAGAAGACAAATGTGATTTATGCACGACAGAGCCCCAGAACACTTCTCCCATCGCGTCAGATATCATCTCAATGAACAGTACTCTCAGCGATGGCCACCGAGGTCACCGGACCTGACTCCATTTGACTTTTATATGTGGAGTCCCTTGAAGTCCGTTGTTTATGCAACACCCACAAACAATGAAGACGGCCTATGGGAACGTGTGCAGATGATTAGAGAAAATCCTGGTATTTTGTACGTCGTGCTCGTGCATGTGTGGAGAATCTGTTATAAAGAAACATCCCTGTTCTTATACTTGGCAATAAAGGCAAACATTGAAACTTATTTTTGGCTATTATTTCGAAAATGAAACATTTGCGACCCCATGTTCATAGGAAAATCTTTTCTAGTTTTTGGTCCTGGAACACGCACACGAAGTTTGTAAACTTACTTCTGACTCAGCCTGTATATCGTCGGAGATGCGTGATATTATTACAGCGGCTGAGATACGCTTCTAATGGCAGTAGGATCTTCGGTTAAGTAGAACGCTGAGCCAGAAGACGTGATTATCTGTTGGGGGATTTTTTTATTCAATCTGAGTGGGCGTTTGAATTTAGTTAACGGTGGAATGCTGTAACTGAACTGAAACACGTGATGGATCTTAATAAACGCTGAGACTCTAATAAAAGTTTGTATTGCCGACGGACTGTCAAACTTACAGACGATGAATAAAAGGCGATTATTAACTCCACACACATATCTGCATAAGATGCTGAATCAAATGTTTGTTTTGCACATATTCACATATATGCGAGCGTGTTACCAGTGGCATTCCACAGGTAGGCATTATAACCATGGAAACTAAGGCAATCTGAGGATTTCTTACGCAGCAAATTTTTCGCGGAATAAAGCATTCAAATCATTCTGTAATTTTCACGTTGTTGGTGTAAGATTTTAACCAGAATTGAAATGTGTCAACAGATTACGCTAAATCCCATCAGTATCAAATCTAATGATCTTCCGTTTAGACGTTCTCGAGCTGGA
Organism: Zootermopsis nevadensis; assembly: GCF_977971745.1. Classification (NCBI taxonomy): domain Eukaryota; kingdom Metazoa; phylum Arthropoda; class Insecta; order Blattodea; family Termopsidae; genus Zootermopsis; species Zootermopsis nevadensis. Next base: position 6,151,216 of record NW_028259163.1, read on the forward strand.
TCTGCGGACAGACAGACGGAATTTTACGTGACGAAGATTTACATTAATTAGTTACGAACACGTGTGAATATGGAATTGAAAATGCGGGCTTCAGTTCCTATAAACATCCACGATTTCAGGGGCAATACTGACCTCGTCCTTAAAAAAATTTGCTTCAAATAGTCCCAGTCTGACGCCTTTCAAAAGGCCCGCGATGTGGCCTTTCCTGTTGTCCGGGTCGTCGTTGATCCACCGGAGAATGAACTCCCACACAAATTTTTCGTCCTTCACGTTCAGTTCATCGGAATCGATTACCGCTTGCAGCTCCTCTACAGGCAGTTCCAGCAATTCTTCGCTCTTCTGAGACAATTCCACGAAGTTAAGCGCAACGAAGCGACGAGCACGAGTCTCAAGGTCGGCGCAGAACTGCAACCTGCGACAGCGAGGGTAAGAGCCGACTCAGAATCGATCTCCTTCGAACTCTGACACATTGAAACACTGAAGCAATAACTGGATTCTCAAGGATATGCAAACACCACAGTATTTCGCCTTCAGTTTTTACCTTAACCATTTGAAGCCCGAATGAACGAGACTGAGAGGAGACATGTGGAGAAGCAACGATGAGAGACGCTCCGTTTAACCGGGGCAAAATAGAAAGTTTTCGGCTCTGAATGTTCCCAGGCAATGCCCGCTCGTCCTCGTGATAAGGTTACAGGTTGAAACAAGGGCATGGCGTACGCAAGTGAAGAAGGCAGTGAGATGTGGAGTGTAGAATTTAGAATTCTGGCATTAACCTTGGCGAAACGACGTTTTGGTAACTGTGTGTGTTAATCCAGTGAAACCTCGTGTAACCGACCTTTACAGGGGGAACCACGGGTCGGATAAGCCAATAAGTCGAACGAGCGAGGGAAAGGGGAACGTGGTCATGAAATTGAACAAACAAGTAGGGATTCAATACGCACAAGCCGACGGCAAAAGTCACTTGTGGGCGTTGTTCGAGGGAGTCCCTGCATTAAAATAGTGAATTTATCAGTCATTCTGTTCATCGCATGAACTAGAGATTCTGGTGTGATTCTGCCGATTTCAGTTGATTTGCTTGCTATGATGTCCTGAACAACAAGGAGTAGGGGGTTCAGCACCTACGGGAACCAGCGAGTTGTTTTTCGTCTTTGCCCGATAAAAAACAATTCTCTAAATGTCCTGAAGTGTTCATAATACTCAGCAGAATCTGGATGTAAGGTTACATCAATGATCTGTACCTCGTGGACATCGCTTTAACACATCTGGCCGGTGGAAACCAATCGCAAGCGATCTGGTTGAAATTCGGTCGCTTAATGCGGGAATCGGATAATCGACGCTCGGTTAACAGAGGTTTTGCTGTATGCAGAAAATGTGGGGCTGAATGTTGATTTTGATATTGGGAGGATTATGTAAGAAGCAAGGAATACCGCAGAGAAGGAATGAATGAATAAAAGAAATTCGAGAGGAAGGCAGATTTAATTATGACCATGCAATAGGTCGCTATTCACGTTCTACATGGTGAATTTAATAATCTGATAGTCATAATGACGATCAAAACATAAGCAGTTAAATCAGAACATTTAAATTGCAGGCACATTAATAGCAACCTGCCAACAGTCCTGACCTACAACGCTTTATAATTTCCCCAGTCCTCAGCCAGAGTCTTTAATCTCAGACCCGGCACTCGGCTGCTCTCTTGAGGAAAGCTGATTCGCTCCAGCGACGAAGACTGGCGTCACAGAAAATGACAAATGAACAGCAATTACCTTGCGAAATGCATGATGTCGACACAGTTGTCGACGTCTATCTCGTCCATGAAGAAGTCACAGCAGAGTGCAGTAACGCCTGGTATACACAAGTACTCAGCCGTCTCGAGCAGCTGACGCACGTTCTTGGAGTGGATTTCCATCTTACGAAAATAAGCATAATTCAGTATCTGAGTCATCGTGTCTGAACTGACTCCGTGGAGGAGAACATCCGGCTCCTCATTGATGTGCAGTGTTGTTGTGAAGAGTGTCCTGAAAATTCACGAAGCAGTCTTCGATTTCGAGAAATGGCGAGCAGAATATTACAAGACAAGCGCATAAACTTTAAGTTTTTATGACTCACGTAGCCAAATAAAAGTATCCATTTGTGGTGGATGAATTTTTGTTATTTGAAGACTTCAAAAACTCCCAGAATGTGTACTAATGGGACCAGATTTACTGTGAGATTGTGAAGAATATTACTTACAAATCGGATAGCAAACAGCGAACATTTGTACTATAGAATGGTAACCTCGGTTATTACAGACCCTTGAATCCTCCAAGAGATATCAGAGGTTATAGCAACTTTTACAGAAATTTTAAAGCCAATCAGCAAATGAACACAAATATTTCAACATACATTGCGGGCTGTACATTCCACTGATTGATCAGTTCGTAATATGAAATCTATTTGTTCTGTGAAAACATTTTCCAAAAAACAAACAACTTAAAAGAAAAGCCGATTTTTCTACGCGGCTTTTACAACCAGCAAACAATTTCCTATTACAAATTAAGGGCTTTGCAATGTAAGTCAAACAGAAAGATTTGATTGTCGGAAAACTTAAAGAGGGGCACAGCTTGTAATATGACGTGAGAAACTTCTGTTGGAAAACAGAAACAATTATTCACGGTTATAATTCACTTCTCATTTCAAGTACGCACCAAATCTTTATTTAAAACACAAGAAAGTTAACGAATGCACAAATTCTCGAACGATTCTCTCCTGCCAATGAAACATTTCTCGCGAAGACATTTGTTACAGTTAATTATTTTAGACAGAGCAACTCACAGCAGCTTTCAATATTCCGGACAATGGCGTGACGAAGGTGCATTACCAAATTACTTTGTCGGTCGTCTCTATGTATTAAAACCAAGACGATTTTGGAAATGGATTCTATTTCTCCCTCCAGATCGATTGACTGTCACCTTGGTACAACCGCACTTAAAAAATTAGTACAAAAAACCACGTACGTCGTCTGGGATGTTGTGTCGTAGAAATTATCGGACGTTTCAAAGGTGCTTACTGCCTCCATCATCAAGGAAAGAAGGCAGTAAGTACGTCTGAAATGCCACTCGTTTCTACGGCGCAACGTCCAGAAGACATTTTTCTTCTTCCTCACCGTCGTGAAATTTCATGACAATGAACAAATAACAAAAGACAAATAGCAAAGGGGATAAAACATTTCACATACGAATTGAGGTCTATTAAGTCCTTATTTCACGTATTAATCAACCACGTCAGTAAATAAACACACCTGAAATATGCGCTACGCATCGACAGAATCACTCTGCGGACTGGGAAGACGCCGCCGTCCTCTAACCTCAACACCGCGTCACACAAGAGTTTATTCTCTCTCAGCTCATTCAGAGGGACCAATGCTTTGGTGTACGTGCACCTGTCGCCATGTTGAGAACGGCAGAGACTTTGGTTTGACTCCATCTCCTGAAAAACAGTCGATCGCTGTTACGGGTTTTTCTTCATACTGACCGGTGTGCACATCAAATGAGAGAGAATGAGATTGAACACGGTACTGAGAAGAATATCTGGTCCTGCTAGAGAGCTACTGACAAGGGAATGGCGAAAATTTCGTAAAATGGAGCTTTATAGTTCTCCTCACTAATTAATAAATTGTAGGCTGTCAGATGAAGGATGATGAGATTGGCGGGGCATGTAGAACACATGGATGAGGCAAGAATTGCAACTTTTTAATCGTAAGACCTGAAACGAAAAGTTAACTCGAGAGTCCTCTGCGTTGTTGGGATAATATTAAAATGGATCTTAGAGAAGTGGGGAATGAAGGTGTGGCTTGTGGATGTGGCTTAGAGGCGGGATCTTGGAAAGACGAACATGAAACTTCATGTTTCATAAAAGACGAGATATTTAATCACCTGGGCTACTGTTAGATTCTTAAGCAGGACTTCGACTCCATGGACTAAGTTTGTTTCTTCGTTACAGGAACGACAGTTGAGATTCAATACAAAATGACAAATCTGTAAATGTGACTGATATAACTAACTAATTACATAAACGGCTTGCGGAACACGAAGATTCATTACCGAACTAACTAAAGCTATCCAATAAAATCCAGTCCCCCTTCAACTCCTATCTCCCTTAGATCCCGATTGAGATTATCCTCCCATCTACGTCTAGGTCTCCCCAGCTGGCTCTTCTCCTCAGGCTTTCCAAAAATACCCGGTGCACACCTCTCGCCCCATCCATGCACTCCACATGCCCCGCCCATCTCACTCTTCTTGGCTTAATCACCCTAAAGATGTGACTGATTTAGGCAATATTAAGTCATGCCGCGTGTTTGTCATTACTCGCATGAACTTAAATCTTCTTTTATATAAACTACGTAGACATTACGTATAAAATATCAAGTAATCTATAAAGTCTTAGATGCTTCGACTCTGGTGAACCGATTTTAAAAAATTACGACAAAAATATGCCATTGAAATTGCGTGACCTTTGATGCAGAACGAGACAGTTAAAAAATAAATTTTTGAAAAAGAAAGTTACGCCTTTTCATAGAAATAAAATTTTCGATTTCTTCTCTCTCTGTAGAACTAGAAGTGCTTAAGAGCTTACATGATTAAGTCCTTTCAGCCTAAGTTATACATTTATATACACTACAAGCACAAGATGAAATTTAAATTTACCAAAGGAACGCGAGAATTACAGTTGGGAACAGTCACAAAAGCTGATCGTTGCTCTACCGCATGCGTGGGTGAGGCCTACCCACACACTTCAATGTGCAGGATATTCTGTGAAGAGTCGACTGGTACTCAGCTCGTAAAAAAATAGCTCACTTTCTTTACTGAACCAGAAGGTTCATCATTGTGTTCACAAAAGCCCGCCACCGGGGTCCATCCTGAGCCACTTCGCTCCATCGAGTCCCATCTCCTAAAGGTCCATCTTAATGTTATCCTTCCACCTACGCCAGAGGTCTCCTCCCTTCAGGCCTCCCAACCAATAAATTATAAACTTCCCTCCCCTGCCCACCCCCTCCGTAACAACATCCGGCGAGGACCACAAGCCCTAGAGCTCGTCGTGCATTTTTCTCTCTTATCTGTCCTCGTTTTGGGTCCAAACATCTTCCTCAGCACTCTGTTCTCCGAGACCCTCAGTCTATGTTCCTCCCTCAAAGTGAAAGACCACGTTTTGCACCCATAAATACTTTGCACTCAATAATAGCAAGCATTCCCCGGATTTAATCTGCTGATGTAGGGAGATTCGTCGATAATTAGGCTTTTAAATCCGGAATAAAAATTCTTCACTCATCCCTAAAACGCTTTGATAATGTCGATGTATCAAGTGATGAAAGGTTTTAGAATTATTATTCAGAATATAAACCCCACTTCTTAACATCAATATATTTTTATTAAGATTCTGGGCTAAGAAACACGTTTTATTGTTTTAAAATTTAAAATGTTAATTGCCTACCGGAATATTATTTTACTATCAATGATGCCGTGAACAAACAGAAGTCAATCGAATATTACTTGAAATTGTGTTAAAAAGAAGACAAGCCTAATTCTCTTACACGAGTTCACAAATGCAGATGAAAACATTAAATGTGATGAACAACAAAAATAATAAATAGGAATTCCTTACCTCAAACTTTGATCAACTGTAAGAGACCACGAAGTCTACGGGCAATTACCAATTTAATCCAAACTAAAATGGAGTATCACAGATTTCTTAATAATTCTTCTATAAGATAAGAACTCGTGATATTCTAAGAGGTTTTTAAGAACACAAAATTATCTTCTCTACGACGCACTTCTACAAGCGATTCACAGCTCAGCTCTTTCCACACTAACGAAAGCGGATTGTTGACGGTAGTAATGAAACACAACAATGCCGAGTAAACAGATGACGCAACAATTAGTTTCTTAGGTAAAGGAATGGAGTGCAATACGGTTCATTCAGGCTATTATACTGCATGCATATTAAATGAGAAAAGAGCCTTACGGCATGCTCAGCCAAGATTGTTGCAGACGTGGGTTAGAAATTCGAATACTTTTTCTTGCATTGTTGTAGACGCAGGTGTTCAAATAAAAACTGACCATTGTCGGTCAATATTTACACATTGTTGGTAGTTGAGAAAACAACAAAGATAATTACTCTAGCTTATAATTTGGTTGAATCACTCATAATATAAAGTACTTTCCCTATGAGAAGAGGACACATTTAAAAATAATCGAAAGAGACGAGAAGAAAACTACAATTCCAGTTGCCCTTATTTAAAAATGACGCCCGGCTTCATTAATTTTAAAGATGATTTTTGAGGGGCCCGGGCGCTGGGCCAGAGAAAATGTTTCCTACCTTCGAAGCCCGCCAAAGATATTTTCTGTCGTTCGGACAGCAATCACTAGGGACGAATGGCGCTAAGGAAAATTCTGTTTTTGTTCCTGGGAAATGATTTGACTGACTAAGGTCACAAGCCCGAAAACTGTCTGAGACCCAGAAGATGAATTTGTAAGAAACTGTCGTATTTCCCCTTAGTCTACTAGTCAAGTGTTGACATTCTTTACTCGTTCGCTTGTGAAGTGACTTAAGACAAATGAGAGAACACTGGAAGGTCAGAACCCTGGGAAAAGTGTCCTGGGTTCGATTTCCTTCAAGGGCGGTTCCTAACTCCGAAACTAAGTGAGACAGAACAATGGCGCCAGGATCAGGGCTTTCTGCCTCGAAGGGGAGATTACGGAAACGAAGGCCTCGACACTGGGTTCGACTCCTGACAAGAAGAATGGTTTCTGTTGAACGCAGCCGCGGTAAGCGAGCGACGCCAAGGAAAAAAACTTGCGTTTCGGAGAGGAAATTACAGGATCTAAGGTCACGGATCCGAATACAGTCCTTGGTTCGAGTCTATCTTAAGATGTTGAAGCAAACTATTTTTTGGACCTAATGCATATTCCAAGACCAAAAACCAATAAAAATGTCGTTTTGGAGACTGGAGTCTTTTTCATCTCCAGGTAAAAATCCGACTGTTGGGCCCAATCCATGTAAGTGGTCCCTGTCTCTGGACCTAGCAGAACCAAAAAGCTAACTAAGGGCAGGTCCTCCGGAAGCGAAAGACATCGACCCTTGCTAGAAAACACCATTCCTGTTTAAGGAACGCATTGCTGGAAATGATAAACAGAGCCTCATAACTAAAACGAGGGTTTTGTCGCGTCGGAAGCCTTGATTATTCAAACTAGGTTCTGTTGCTGCTGATGACAGGTTATCGCGTGAGGCAACTTGTCCTTCATGGAAAGGATTTTCGTTGGAGAGTTGTCTGGAATTTGAAACCGGAGGTCGCTCTCCGAATTTTTGTCACGTCAGCTGAAGGCCTCGATGATTTAGGCGGGCCGTCGTCCCTTGTACTTACCTTACAACTGAGGAAAAGCTCAGAAAACCTCACTCGTCCCCAACTTTCTACTAGCGCCAAGTAAAACTTGTATGTCCTTCTTTATCAAAATAGTCGTTACCAAATTAAATTTAAAATGTGTCTACTCTAAATATCTCATGTCTTGGATCTATCAAGAAGTTTTTAGCAAAGCAGGATCACGTACATTGACCTTCTACGATTTTAATTCCCAGAAACAGAATTAACTTTCTTTTACTACGATGCCAGCAGTTAAAGTGAAGATTTCATAGTTGCCAGTTGGTTCATCATCGCTTAAAACTGAAAAGCATCAAGCGACTATGGCTACTTTTACGCACTGAACTCAAGGAAAACTTCTTAGTTTTCACGACACTTCGAACAGAGTCGTAGTCCGTGCATGAATCATCAGCTTTAGCAACTTTTAACGCTACATTCTGTTGCACTGTAAGCAGTGATTATTAGGAGTTCTTACATTTATTTAGACAGTCTTCCGATTTAAAGAGTTGCGAAATTAATTCACGAGATTTCTTCGTTTTGCTGTCGAAGTTGAAATATTTACCATAAATGCAGAAGGTATTTGAAGTACAAAAAACTCGTGCTGCAGAAAAAGGTTCTATGGCAATTCTACCCCAAATTGTATAGTATTCGTGACAGCACAAATAAAATCAGACAACCGGGCGTTTCCATTAACATGACATAAATACAACCAGCAACTCTGCTAGCCACAACACGCATGGAACCTGTTCCTGAGGTGTCGACATCGTTACTGAGCTCGCCGAAGGTCACCAGCTGGCGCATGCGCACAAAGCCCTTAAGAACATAAAGAGATATACACACTGTTACGACACGACAGCGACACGACTAGCAGTCGGTTACCTCTACCGACAACCCCGGACTTTTCTGTCCACCAACTGTCTCGTTGGCCCTTCGAATTATATGAAAGCGCGCAGACGAACGGCCTTTCATTTCGTGAGAGCATTTGCAGACAGTAGACGATTGTCAAACATGGATTTTGTTGAAACTGCTATAGTATGTGCACTTGTGATTCGCCTCATTATACAGTGAGAGACTGTTGAAAGGAAAATTTCATACTATGTATGAAACATTACGGAATTATCCTGCACAATTCTTTTCATATTTTCGCATGAGCACACAAAGTTTTGATGAACTTCTATTATTGCTGAGACCGAGTATAACCTATCAAGATACGGATATGCGTCTCGCTATTTCACCTAAAGAAAGACTGGCACAACTGAACAAATCTCTTGCCAAAGTTCTCTTTTAACATTGATGTTCGCATAATCTTTCAGTTTTTTGTCATAAAGACTACCTCTTCAATTAATCGTTCGATATTATCTTCTTGCGACATTCCTGACTTCTGTACTCGGCGAGGATAGAGCGAAGAACGTGGAACAAAAGAGAACAAGAGAACGACTGTTTAGACGTACGTGTGCGCATGCTCGTGGACTGAACTGTCGTGTCGTTTATGTGTCGTATGCTTCAGCCGACAACGACAGAACAGTCAACCGACGGTTAAGTCCTACGTGTGCCGAGTTTTCCTTTCCGATGCCATAAACCGGATACGTGTTTGACAATTAGTTTCCGAGATATAATTTTTTTTATTTTGGATACCTTTCATCCGGACACTCTGCATTTGAACTAAACTTACGCTTGGCACAGAAAAGTACAACAATTTGGTTGGAAAGCCTGAAAGAAAGAAATAACTCGGATGACCTTTGCGTAGCTGCGAGATAATATTAATATGGGCATTAGAAAAAATATTCACCTGGTTCAGAACAGGGACCAGAAGCGGTTTATTGTAAACCTCTGAGTTCCATAACGGGTGGGAATATCTTGACTAGCTGAGGCACTATTAGCTTCTCAAGAAGGATTTATCCATAGAGTTAGTTAACGGCTTATTTCAAAAAGCCATTTCGGCTTTTGTTACTTCAGTGAAGAAGAAATGGCATTACTAGCCTCGTAGGATGTAAATTCTTATCCGACTGTTGAAAGGTTTCAGTTTTTGCAAATGTCCGCCACTGAAAGTTTCAGAAGTTGCAATGGAATTCGGAGATGGTTTTTAAAAAGTATCCTAGATACAGCGTCATTCATTAAAAAAATAACGCCAATAAATTGCTGTGTCGATTGTTAAAACTGTTTTCTTTCATGTTGGATTAACACATACTTTCCTGTTGTTATTTGCTCCCACAACAAAACACAGAATAAATAAAAAATCACGTGACACGATTTACAGGAATTAAAAAAAATAGATTTTTATAATGCGGGATAAAATCACGCACATTAATTTTCAGTTGTATTAATGCAGCCTACAGTGTTCGTGTTGATAAACATAACCCCACATAACGCCACAACCCAGAATACAGCCATCTTCCTGCTTCTAAGTGCTGACACTATACAGACCTAGAATTTGGGTTGCTGCCGACGTTTCAGAGGACCATACTTATATATACATCGCTCACATCATTAGTGCATCGTCATGAAAGCTTAAAATCATTTATTTTAAGAAAAAACATTTACCTGAGTTTGTAGTTTTCAGGGCGCTAAGGATTATCCCCATAATCATGATTGAAGATGGAGACGGTATATCTCTTCGAAACGTCGGCATCTACCGACGAGTCTACACGGCCCCAAAACCCAAAACATCGTCAAAATGAAGAATGAACTAGCAATAGTAAGCCCACACTTTTAAAATTATGACAGTAGTGTCCAACTTCTTTTTAAATTCTCTGCCGACATTTATTTAAGGGCAAGTTGTCGTTCATATGACAAAGCTGTACTGGTAACAAATAAATCGAAAGTTAGCAACAATATGAAATAAGAAACTCCCTGAGGATAGGTGGGAAAGGGGAGGTCCTTAGAACTGAACCTGGACCCACACCAATATTAGTTGGTGTTACATTTCCTTTTGGGAAAAGCTGGAAATTTGACTGTCCAACCGTAAGGGTGCTCACCGTATAAAAAGGTGTTATTTTGGAAGCAGACGGAGATTAGAAAGAAATGAGGTGTTTGAGAAGTTAGTGAGCGAGAGAGGAGACCGATCTGGGAGCTTCAGAGTTGGACGTGTGTGCGAATTTGGCTGTGCGTTTCAGAAAAGTGTGAAATTTAACAAAGTGTAAAACATCAAGGATTGGACTGCGTGACGTGGGATCGGTGTATTTAGATCAACGATCAAGCAGGTCTCAAGTAAATCGCGTCTTCCATCTAGTCAATCCGTGTATTCAATCTGGCTGATACGAACTACCCGACGACCCAACAATCCCTGCCACCTACGGGACACTGCGATCTGTCCGATAGAGGAACGACCGGTTTACACCGTGAAGTAGCGGCTTCCCTGCAAAGACGCCACCGCGGGAAATACCTGAAACTTGGTTAGTGCATTTGAACCTCTAAAATCTGTGCACATTCTCCATTTCTGTGTGTCATCCATACTCCTTTTTAGGACCAATATGGCGAGCCTTGACCACGGACTACCAATTTCACGTATAATACTTTTTTTTTTCAACAGATCCTGAAATTATTCTTTCATAACATCTCTTAAAGCGTACGGTATCCTATATGGACGTTTCCTTATTGGCACTGCATTTGCTGTTTCTATGGTATGAGTTGCCACTTTAGTACAATCAAACTCCCTGTGTCCCTCTTCAAAAAACACGTGGACGTACTTCTGTAAAACCGCATCTACGAGTATCACTGCTCCCTCCCTCTCTCTTAAATGCTTCGTTTTACTCTTTAGTAGTGGCCTCATTTTTCCTGTAAATCTGTTTCGAAATTTCTTCGCAATTTCCGTTTCCGTTGACTTCGTTAATTAGAGATTCAGATATCTCACGTGCTTCTGAATTTCAAGTGGCCCTCGACTTGCATTTGTTACTTGCATCAATAAGTGCCCTGAATTTGCCTTCGTTTCAGTCACTATAGTAAATATCTTCTCTAGCCTGTTGTTGGAAACCCACACTGACACCGCACATTGGCGTACGGGGACTTGTTTCGTCTGTGTGTACTTGGTCTTTCAAAGAGCGTCTTACTTTAGTTAGAACACGCGGCACAGGGACCTCCCGTCTGCATATCTACTGGATCTACACATTCTCAATTGGGAATGGCCATGGGACCAGATAATTTCCTCTCACTACGTATTTGCTAAGAGGCGGTGTGACCGTCATCTCCGAGCTATACACTGGGGTCGAACCCGACGACTACGCATTGATTGTAGTTTAACAAGAGACAAGAAGTATTACAAGTACCTGCAAACTGTGCATGTAAGTATTCAAAGTTTTAATAACACTAATATTGACATTAGATATATCTGTAACATGTCCTTACAAGATTCACTATTACTTATTCAGTAACAGTGAAAAGAGTGTTTGTGAATACATTAAACAACAAAACCAATCTTGTGATATAATCCTCTAAGGTGACCAACCAGCTGCATCAACTCAGAAGAGAAGTCCAGCATTTCAGACTCCGTCTTCATCATCAAGGAATTTGATGGCTGCCCACAGTTAATTGTTTATACACAAGGTGCCACATGCAAGTACTACAATGAGAGATTTATGCAATGCCAATAAATTCTATTCTACTCTGCCTTTACCTTTGATGTGCTAATCTTCTGCTCAGGGCATCTGCAGTTTCTGTTGTATAAAAAATTGACACTGTTACAACCAGTTGCTTATCTTTGATGCTGAGAACAAGTAGACCCTGCTTCCACAAACATAACCTCTGCTTTTACAAAGTCCTGCCTGACTTGTCATCAAAACATTCTGAAATGTCTTCTTAGTTGCCTTCAGATGATTATGATGAACTTAATTCAGGTCAGTATCAAAAACACTCTCATTCAGTTTCCTCCTCTGTCAATGCTCATAATTTTTTCACTCCCATGACTGAAACTTGGCGGAGCACGTAAATATACACAAAGACTATAGGGTCTACTGAATGTGTAGGGATCAGCTAGAAACCTAAACAAAGGTAACACAAAGCAGGGAAGTTGTAAGCTGACTCTATACAGTGCAGACTAAACAAAATGCATAATAAATACAAGAGAAAAGGGAAGGAACATATGAGAGGAGAAGAATATCCAAAGTCAACTGATCTAAATGAATCTTTGAACAATCTCTGTTTGTTAGCAATGCAATCTTTTGTGATCTTAGTCAAGTACTTCAACTTTCATCAACACAGGAAGTTATTTGAATAAAAATCTTCTTGGATATTATCCATCGTCTAGTCAATAAACTATAAAACGTAAAACGACGTTTCGGAGATGGGGCTCTATCGTATTTAACTAATTTGTTTCTACTGTTTCTGTTTTTTACGTCCCACGGATGGATGGTGTGGTGATGTTATTGTATTCCGGCCTTTCACTTTTTACTTTGTCCGGAGATAGGGATTAGCTCTACCTAGTGGGCCCAGCTGTGTAGGAACTGAAGACGGAGATATGTGTATGAGATCATGCAAATCATGTTACTAACTTATGATTAATAACAGTAAATAAAATTTACATATCTTATGCCCATCAACTGGTATACTTTAAGAAATAAACTTTGAGTGTAACTCTGAATTTTAGTAACATTATTGTCCTATCAACATAACCTTAAGTGACATGTTACAGGTAATTAAATTCATTCATTTTATAATGCTCTGAAACTAAAATATTGATAGGAAAAGCAGAATATAATGAAGGTTTGTTTCCAGTTCCTGTATTTGCAAAACTTATTTAAAAAGGTTTATGTCAGAACCATGTTGCCATTCACAGCACATAAATTACATACAATATTTTCACTATTCAAAATGACTACATTAGTTACTTTTTATAAAAAACTAAATTATTTCACATAGTTGCTTTGCTCTTATCTAATTTTTAAATTAAAGTTATGCTAGTAGATTGTTTATTTGCAAGATCTCGCATCATACAAATTTTTAGGATCACATAGCAATGCTGCCAACAACCATAATATTAGTTTATGTTCCTCAGCAATTTTCAACATTTACATGTCATAACATTTTTCACACATAATGGTTTCCCAAATTTAATATTAAGATATTGTTCAGTACTTGCAAAAGAAAAAAATGTTTTGTGCTGCTGTCATGATTACATTTTAAACAAAAAGTAACGTGTACATTCTCAGGATTATATGGAAGCTTGAAAAAAGCATTAGAGATCATTACAGGCAGAAGGATTTTGATTTTGATATGTATTAAGATGAGCAGGGTGACTGGAAGAATGAGATGGGCAGGTCATGTGGCACGCATGGATGGGAAAAATATAACTCTGGAAATTCCAAGCTTAAACTCATGTATGCTGGAATAAATCTGAAAAACACTAAAGTGTAATTACCTCATCGAGTGAACAAACAAGTATATACACAAATTCTATGCTTCTGGGTTATGACACTGTGGACTCGGGCAAAAATACCAGCGTTTCAAAGAAAATATGTTTCTTTGAAACACTACAAGTCCATTCAGCATCACAACACAGAAGAACATGTCATATTCACTGCTGTGACAATCTTAAATCTCGTAACTGTATACACAACTTTTTTTTTATTCAATTTAAAGTTGAAAGAATTAGCTACAAGAGTTTAATATGTAAGACATTTCATTGACATGCTGGAAGAAAGGAGACTGTTAATTTACCCTCTTCCGCTGTTCACCACGTAAAGATGTACAGTAAAAACACTTCATAATGACATTTTGATCTTCTGGATTCAATAAAAATGTTTCTCCAAAACACTGGTACAACCTAAAAGTCTACATGGTGACATAACCCAGAAGGCCACCATGGGCATGTTCATCACCATGAGAACCCAAAAAATAGGTTCCAAACACTCAAATTTGTTACAAAGATATTCAATTTTAATTTATCTTAATTCTCCCCTTTCTCCTAGTTTTTTAATGAAAGAAACACGAGATTTATTTCGAATACCAATATCTGCTAAGAGAGCATTATCATCTTTGAGTTTGGAACCTTCATGAAGAAGCCAGTTGGCATGCCAGACATATCGCCAGCTAATATTCACTGATGATCGTTGGTAACGTGTCAGCTTCAATGTGAAATAGCGACGGATGGCACGTTTTAGATCCATAACAGTAGCACCCTGCTGTTGCACCTGAAACAAGGTTCAATTTTTCCTTTAGAAAAGTTTTATGCTACCGACAACTTTAGTCATGAGGAGAACTTCTGCCAAGAGACAAAGAACAATTAACAGTGCACTATAATTTTAGTCACTGGGTACCAGTATCAACTGTCTCTGTTATCTGTTAAAGTTTTTGGATTGAACCCTGATCTCAACAGTTTCTTTTGTTACATGGTCTATGTATCCTGTCACCATATCCAGGACGGATATGTTCTTGAAATGAATGTTATGCCCTGTATCAAATCTATGCTCTGCCGTCGCAGATTTTTCTGGCTGGCCCAGACATACGTGACTCCCATATTTTTTACATCTGATTTTGATGGATCTACCAGTCTGTCCAACATAGACTCTGCCACATTCGCAGGCTGAATTTTAATGAAATGACATGGCTGATAGCTTCTTCTTCCCTATGGTCAGCTTTAAATGTCCTGTACAGTATTAGGACTGAATCTCCTAAAAAATTGTCATGTGTATCCATGAAACTGAAGAAATACAAATTCTTGCCCCTCAAGAGTACTGTCCTTTACTTCAGTTGGTTCAGGCACATTCACATTATTAAAATTTCACTACTGACCCATGAGGATGAAGTATGATATTTTGTTATTGTCAAGTTATACTTTCTGAACTGCTGTTTCAGGATGCCGCTTCCTGAACAGCCATTTTCTAAGCTATGACCCTGGTTTCTTTTCCATATTAAAATACAGTTTGACACTTCAAATCAACAGCTTAATCTCTTGTATTTCTGCTATACCCAAAAATTACTTTATTACCTTCGTAGCCAGGGCCCTAATCTTATATGAACTATGTCTTTCAGACACTGCCAATACTGAAACCTTTGCAAAAGCTCTGTAATACAGTTAATCTGACAGTGAATGGTTGTTAACCCTATTTCCTGTCTTTAAGCTTAAGTAAATACCATTTTTCATTATTTCAATTCATGTTTAAACATCAATTACCACAACTGGCATTTCTTCTCCATCATCACGAACAACATAAACTGTCATTGACTGGCCATGTTCAAGAGCAATCTGTGCTTGTACTTCTTCCAATGTAACACCACTTGGAAGGTCAGAGAGCAATGGGTCACGTTTCAAAACATCAGTCAGGGTTTTTCGTGTTATTTCCAGCAGTTCCTGGTGACTCAAAATTTCAGGCTCACTGCCAGAAAGTTCGTCTTCTTGCATCTTCTTGTTATTTTCCTCCTTAATAGTATCTGACATTGCATAGTTCTGAAATAAATATTGATTATCATTGTAAAATTAACCATGTACATCAGGAAAATGAATGCACTATTCATCCAGGACTGCTAAAGATCTTGCATTAAGTAGGTGGTCTCACCATAAAGAGGCAAGTAGATATTGTGATTGTGCAGTGTCTTTCTGTTATTATACTTCCAGTTACATTTTCCACCATTAAAACATATTTATTCCACTATTTTTGTGCAAACTTGACTTAGTACAATTTGGAAACTAAACTACATAACCTACAAAAGATTAATATGTGAAGTACATTACTGCCATTATTAACAAGACTGAGTTTTGTAACAAGTTAAAAATTAATTAAACTCCTTCATCTTACATCTAAAGCTCATGACATGTCAGGTGAAACTGTCTAGCTTTGCCTTGAAACTCATAATAAAAATTTAGTTTCAACAGTCATTCATTTAAATGCTATGTCAAGATCATAAAATATTCTACTGATGTGCTGTATCATTAATAGATTTTGTTAAAATGAATAATAGTATAAAGAAGGAAAAAAAATTGGGGTAATAGTATTATTGCACTACAGTAACGTTTGCCTTAATAAGCCTTTCGTTATGCGGGAATAATACAACTAAAATATCAACTTGGTCACCAATGCCCAACTAATACCAAAGTTTAAAATGCTTACAGTCTTGTTTTAATGGAGTGGGAAAAATGAATCAGTTTAATTTATAACGAGTGGAAAGATGTAGACGTTAGCGGATTACTTATTTTCTTCGTTCTGCCAAACCTTGATTTTTTCCCATATTTTTATTTGTTGCTGGTTACCTCACTGCCATTCATAAACAACTTAATTTTAAGTACCTGTGGTCACAGATTAAAAGGTAAATTTTGTTTCTGACTATCCTGGTTGTGTTATGGCGGACGAAGATGAAGTTGATGTATTGGGGGACTTTAATTTGGAAAATCTATTTTCGAAAGACGATGGTCGATTGTAAGTGTCTTATTTATTGACTCTTTTTTAGGTTTAGCATGTATAAAAATGTTTTGAGGTACAATTGATGACTGCGAAAATTTGATGCGCAGTTTGTTGGCCATGTCAATCATCATTACCAACTCATTTATTATTTACTATTTAGGCTAATTTCACGTCATTTTAATGTTTACAGAACATCTTGTTACGAAGGAAGTGTTCTTGGTTCCCAAGGGGCGGAGCTGCTTCAGTGTGATTATGGCATAACCCAACATTGGTTACTTGAAGCTGCAACACAACCATGTTGGGATTCAGGATCGGATGATAAAAAAACGATGCATACAGATGATAGGCAGCAGTTCGGGTTTTCAACTACAGATCCGTCAACTCCTTCAAACTGGACACATGACAGCTGGAGTGACAAAGAAAAGTCATTATTAGAAAATGGATTGGTATGTTGTTAATTATTCTTGTTGCTTTGTAATTTACAGATGAGAGTGAATGTTGAAATAGTTTAGAATTCAGAATTTGGATGAGAAGATGGTGTGGTGTTAAGGAAGTCTTCCTACTATTATTTCTGTAGCAAAAGTACTTGTTGTACTTTTAATGTTGTCTCTGTTATTATGCCTATCCTCTTATTCTGTTCCAACTTGAACAACTGACACAATTAAAAATTATGGTGCAAGTCCATAGTTTGCCTGCCCCGAGGTAGTATGTTCCACCCCAACATGTTTCCGTAAAATCTGTTTCAATATTATCTTTCCATAACAAGTGTTTTTATAAGTATGTTATGTTTATGTAGATATAGTAATCTTTTCATACCATTTGTATCATGTATCAGTATGTAGAGAAGCTGATGTCGATGGATAATGTCGATTTTTTACTAAGTGACATAAACTGAAGATATACACTCATTGCAGTAAGTGAATGCATGATTAATTTCATCTTCACAAAGAAGTACAGAATTTTGTAATTACAGTGAAGTTGTTATAAGGAGGTTTTCAGTTGTGTGGAATAATTTTTGTGGTCACACATAAAGTTCTACAAAGTATATTTTCTTTCATTATCATGTTTCTCCAATTTATTTGCTTTTAATTTTGGTTCTATTAAATTCAAGCAAAGCAACTCTCATGCAGTCATTTTTGAGAACCTGGTAGTCAGCTAATCATGAAATACCCCACCTTTTTTACGGAACCCAAAATTTTGTTACTCTTTTCTCAAAAGCCTGTCACTGTACTTTCAACTGAGCCTCATGTATTTAATCTGCATCCTCACATCCTGTGTATTTATGATGTATATATTTGCATCTTTCCATCTATATACCCTGATCTCCTATCATCTTTTCCTAATGTATGTTCTGCCCTTAATGTGAGAGATGAAGTTCATATATTCTGCTGTTATTATATTATGAGTACAGTCTGAAAATTAGTTAAATTTAATGTATACAACTATTAAGTAGTTATTCAGATTTACACTTGCACAGCCCGGTCAGATATATGACTGGTACCAAGATGGAATAAGTTGAAGAAACTTTTACTCTCTGATTTATGGTCTATCGGAATACAGTGTGATGTCTCATGTTGTGTTCTTATATGGAAAACAGCACTCTCTTTAGATACCCTGAAGTTTGGGGACATAAAATTCATAATATCATTTATATCTCTTAAAAACAGAGTACATTTCAAACATTGTTTGTTGAAATTTTGTATTTTACATATTTATTGTTGGAATTATTAACAGTTTTCTTATTAATACACAGGATTTATTTGGACATAGCTGGGTTCGTCTGTCACAGTTTATTGGCACTAAATCATCACATCAGGTGAAAACTTACGTACGTTCACACCTCCATCGTTTTGGTGGTCTGGCAAATGATAAATATGCCCAGACATCATTCTCAAGTGAATCAGGCCATTGCAGTACTGGTATATTAGGCTTTACTGAATTGATCGATGATATGCAGATTCCAGCATCCATGGAGGAGGTTTGTATGCTGCTATTCTTATTGTACTTCTATCATATACAGGCATACCTCATTTTATTGCGCTTCGCATATATTGCGTTTTTTTACAAATTGGTTTTGTGGCAATCCTGCGTCGAACAAGTGTGTCGGCACCATTTTTCCAACAGCATGTGCTCACTTCGTGTCTGTGTCACATTTTGATAATTCTCAAAATGTTCTTGCATTGTTTTTTAGACATAATGCTATTGCACACTTAATAGACTACAGTATAGAGTAAACATAACTTTTACATGCACTCGGAAACCAAAAAAATTGTCTGACTCGCTTTATTGCAGCGGTCTGGTACCGAACCCGCAATATCTCTGATGTATGCCTGTAATGTGGTAGCATACATGATGTAGTATAAGTATGGGGCCATACGAGAATTTAGTTTTTAGACTTATTGTGAAAATGTTTTAAAGTTACAGAAAATAATTATAATAATAGCAGAGATTAAAAGAATGGTGTCTTGGTGAGAACTGTTTAAGGAATGTAATTTACTCTCCGTTGCAAGTGAATTCCTACTCTCATTATTGTGTTTTACTGTGGACCATATGGAGAAGTTTCAAACAAACTTTGACATACATAGTATGAATAGAAGGCATAAGCATGACATTTATCAGCCACGTGCTAACCTCACTACTTTTTATAAAGGTGTTAAGTATAGGAATCAAATTATTCATTACTTCAGTTGAAAATTATAAAATGCTGTAAATATTTATGTAAATAGCTGTAATAAGTGTGCAGTTATAATCCTGTAATGATATTTTATTGTGCTAAATGTTATATTCGTTGCCCTCAGTGGATTAGTGATTAATGTGCTAGCCACTGGACCCAAGGTTTGCGGTTTCAAACACAGCTGAAGTCGATGGATTTTTAAAGGCAATAAAAATTTGTAGCACAACTTTCTTCAGAGGGGAAGTAAAGCTGGCGGTCCCATGTCGTAGATTTACGGCATGTAAAAGAACCTTACGGGCACGAATGAGATGTTTTGTAAGCAAAATCCAGTGGCCATTTCTCACTCAAGTCTCTCCTGATTTTCTACTAGATGGCTCTGGCAGACAAATCAGGATTGAGTAGAAATTGTGTGGAGGCAGTGGGCTTGTGAGTCACTACTCAAAAATGCACACTTCAAAGACAAGGAAATCTCCCGCATGGGAGGAGGCCAAGGCCTAAACTTGGGCTGTAGTGCCATTGGATGGATGTAAATATATTCTAATTCTCATTTTGTAACTGTGGATCATATTCTTCTGGGTTGTGACCAAATCTTCAGTCCTTTATACATGTTTTTATTTAAATTTGTACGTGGATATTGTTAATATAATTTGAATGCATGGCTTACTTTCAGTTGTATGTTCTGTAATTTCGACAGGTGATAGCAGTTGTGAGCACTGCTCAACCAACTGTGCCATCAGTACCCAGGTGGAATGTTGTAACTAATTCAACAGTATCACAATGTAGCACTGCAGCGAACAGTGGTGAATTCAGAAGGAGGTTGAATGTCCATAATGATTCAATTAAGTAAGCACGAATACAGTAATTTATTGATACAACTCATGAGCTTTGCAATAGGTTCTTTGTCCAAGAGCCAGGAGAATCTTTAAAAGGAACTCTAGTGTTTATATACATGTTCAGTGGTCTGTGAAGGTCTGTTCATGAGTCTGCTAATATCTAGAAAACTAATAGTATTAAAATATATTAAAATTGTCCGTCAATCACAATAAAGTAATATAAGATAATTAAATGGTTAAAATATTATCCTTTGTTCCGTATCGAGTTCTCGATTTACATATGGAACATTCTCGACGTGTTTCGGCTTTCATAGAGCCGTCATCAGGTGTATGTTATAAACTCTTAATTCAATTACTAATTTTTAATTTTCTTATCATTTCTTCGTTTTTCACATTGTATCAACATTTGTTGTTGTATTATATATCATTGATACATTTAATACATTTAATTATCTTATATTACTTTATTGTGATTGACGGACTGTTTTAATATATTTTAATACTATTTTTAAATAAAATCACAATATGACGCACCTACAATATCTTAGAAAACTAATGTCTAGAGCTTTTTTTGCTCCGATGTGAAAATTTTGTTCTTCATGTAGCCGGCAGATTTTGATCTTAAGATTTTATTGACTA
This sequence comes from Zootermopsis nevadensis, assembly GCF_977971745.1. Lineage (NCBI taxonomy): Eukaryota > Metazoa > Arthropoda > Insecta > Blattodea > Termopsidae > Zootermopsis > Zootermopsis nevadensis. The sequence continues at coordinate 6,172,084 of NW_028259163.1, forward strand.
GAAATTTGCTGTAAACAGTATCGCCATCAATGTATTTTCTCTTGGCGTTGTTTATTATCTGGTGGCAAAAGGTATATTATATTTTGAAGGCCAGTAATGTCTCCATGTTGGGTTTGGGATGGTATCTGGTTTGTAGAGCTTAAATGAAACTAGCGCATAAACTAAATTACTCCACCAAATTATCCACATATGCAGAGTAGCAAGAGGTCCCAAGTCAATAGGTATATTGAAAATTAAGTAACCAGATTCAGGACCTTAGTAAGGTAACGTCTCCGGTGTACGTATGTATTATAAACATTACAGGAACGCCTTGACTATTCATTGACTATGCATTAAATAAAACCTGTATCTAAATATAAAACAGCTATAAGAATGGAATTTTCAGTGTCTTTATTTTCTGTATTCTAGTAAATTTCAGTCATAAAATCTCATCTGTCATTGTTTTTAATGTGAAGAGATTGGTAGTTAAATCAGAAGTAAATTCTTGGTTTCAGTATGTAGTAGATAATTCTAAATTATTTATTTTATTGTAAAAATGAAAAGGCTGTCTCTTGTTTGCATTTTGTAAATTTTTAGAAACTTGTCCTTCTTGGGTCAAAAAACATGATACACTTATATTTGCATAAAATTGTTTGTCCCAGTCTAAATAATATAAATAACATTATTCTGTTCTAGTGAGGTGCATATCACTTATTTTGTATAGGGAGACTGTGAGTAAGGCTTTGAAGTTATCTTATTGAACATATTAATTTATAGTAATTCATTGTATTGCATTTCTTTTGATCACAACAGAGGAAAAAGTCGAAGGGGCAGATCTCAAGTCCTTTCTAAGTTGCATGTCACTAAGAGGTCTTCCAAAGTGAATCACCGTTCAGGTAGAAAACAAGGATTTCATTCTAATGTACATAGCTCAAATACCAAGATTTGCCATGTGGGAAAGTTGAAACAACAGATTGATGTTGGTGGGAGAGACTTTGGCCAAGAGGATTCTTCAAGTGTCGCTTCCAACTGCCAAGTTAGCGTAGTATTATCAGCTGGAGAGGAGGTGGTAAGGCATACTCTTTTATGACATGGTAATGCTATTTGTTGCAGATGGTGAATCATTTGCTATATATTTTGTATAAATATATTTGTTAGGTTGTATTTTTGTTTTTATGTCTGCTAGTTATTTGGATTTTTAATATTGATATGATGTAAACAGTTTTGTTTGTATGCATGATTTTATATACAGGCAACTCTCGGTTTACGAACGTTCGATCTACGAACATTCGCTATAATGAACGTCACAATTCAAAACTTCTTAAAGTCGCCAGTAGATAGGGTTCCTTATAAAACGAAATTCCAAACATATGGTGGACATAATTATAAGATTTAAATAAACAAACTTTTAAGAAATGTATTTATTACAATAATTATCAGAAAATTATTATATGATAATTATACTGGACTGTCCTCAGTTAATAAAACTAATCTAGCCAGTAAAAAAAAAACGTTGGTTTACATGCCACGCCTCGTAGAATGGTTTCTCGCATAATGCATACATACATTTTAATAAAACGTATTGTATAGACCATTCGTTGTTTAGTACTTGGGTTTAATGCTTTAATATGGCTGCTAACGTATATGATACATGTCGTAAAAGCTCAGGAATGCAAGATACACACAACGAACAAAAACGATAATGAACGTCTTGGAACGAAACTTGTTCGTAAACCGAGAATTGCCTGTATTTAAGATAAATATTCAACGCTGCATGGTATGCAAGGTTTTAAAATTGAATTGTACTTTGAATTCTTTGTTATAGGTGCGTATTCAAAAAGAGAGAAGTCATGATTCAGATGAAGATGATGAGATTGAAATTGAAGAATGTGCAAATGATGTGAATGTGCTTTGCCCAGTGAATGATGATTCTGCAGTAATTAAAAATATAGATATAGTGGCCAGTAGAACTCCTCAGGCCTCACTGAGTGCAAACAAAATCTCTTTATCTGAAATTCAGAAAGACCATTCACATAAAATGGATATTAACAACAGTTTGTCTGATGATTCCACCTGTAATATGAAAATTGAATCTAAAAAAGAAGGATTATATGGTGAAGATATTGATGTATCTGAAGACCAGCAAGAAAATACCCATGGTCTTGTATTAGTGTCTAATACAAAGAACTTACAGGAAGATTTGAAAGAGGGGTTGAGTGAATTATCTTTTGTCAAAGATAGTAATGAGGAAAGAGAAACTGAGAAGGGAACTACATATTCATTAGCCATGAGCCATCAGGATATCCTGGAAAGTATATTCAATTTGCCACCACCAAATGAAGAATTAATACTTGATGTCGGAACTATCACAGAAGAGGAGAAAGTTATACATTCAGAGTTCTTTGAAGGAAGAGTGGCAAAAACACCAAAACGGTATCTGAAAGTAAGTGTGTGAGCTTATCTTCTTATGCTGTAATGTAAAGTAAAGTAAAGTTTGTCCCACTATACGCCATGTAGGCGTTTGGGGTGAGTGGAGGTATAGCTCCTCTCTTCCTTGACCTCGGCACTAGATGGGGGTGAGTGGTCAGCATCACGCCCCGGCCGGCTTTACCCCCGGGAAAGGACCCCGGTACCCATTGTAGAGGAGGCTGGGTGGGCCCCAGAGCCGGTCTGGACGCAGAGGCTAGAGGAAAAATCCTCTGCCCCCGTCGGGGATCGAACCCCGGTCGTCCAGCCCGTAGCTAGTCACTATACTGACTGAGCTATCCCGGCTCATTATGCTGTAATGTGATTACTCTAAAACAATATATGAAATGTAATCTGTGGCGTAACAGCTCCAGAGAGCCAAAGCCGACTAGCTTGAATTCTGGCCTCACGTTCACATGTCTAAGCAGAGGTGAACGATCATCCAACCAGATATAGGGTGACGTGTGGTCAGCCCGACGAACCCCCAGCCATTACTAGCTTTCCTGACCGGATTATGCTACTTATAGTAGCTCCCCAATTTCCTCACGTTGCTGGGTTGGCACTGGTCCCATACACTGGTCGAAAGCTCATGAGAAAATTTCTTTCTTTCCAAGATGTCGTTCTTTCTTTGTTGTCCCACAAAATTTTGAACTCAGACAGAAGTATTTAATGACATTTAAAAAATACCCTTTTCTTGTTTCTTAATTGAGGTTTTAAAAGCACACAACTTGTAAAAAATTTGAGACTTGCTGATTTCTTCATTAGGAGAACCTTCCAAATTACCTTTTTTTAGATCTGGAAGAAGTTTCCGCCACGATCGAACCAGTGCTGTTGCATTCGTAGAGGATTGTGCCCATATGTAGCATCCAACACTGTCATCTTTTTCCTCATAATCTTGTTATGTTACTGTCTTGATTGACAAGAGTCTGAGGTCAGTTTGGTAGTGTCATTTCATGGACATAATAATTTAGTCTTTACCCCATAATCCTTGGCTAATTCTGTTACCAGGTCTCCGTCCTCAAATTTGTCAAGTAACTTGAGCCGTTGTTTTACTGTCAGTACAGTTTTATTATGATTTTCATCCATTTTGCTTGGGATCCAAAAGACCAGATGCACTTGTAGTATCTACTCTTTCCCCCATGATGGCCATTAGAACAAACCTCCCCACCCCATCACCAATACTGACTCTAAATCACTAAGAAAGGTATTGTTTGACCACATCATCTCTGGACATTACCAAAACCAACCATCCCATTCTCTGAAGTAGGTGTAGAAATGTAGTTTGCATGTGTCTGCATTTATGTAAAAAAGAAAAAATGAGCACACAGTCTATCAGGAGTTTACTGTTCACAGTAATTAAATACATGAAATATGGGAACTTGTTAGAAGTTCACAATGTAAAATAAGGGTTTTTGAAGTACATAATGGCATGGATTATGTGGTAGTGTATTGTAATTTATTTTGTTTCAAAATATGAAATCTACGGAGTGATCATTAATATACTAATAAAATGTTAACTGTTGTGTAATAAAGGTGAAATGTAATTGGTTCATTTATATTGGCAGTATTTTGCTTCAGAGATTTCTTTGAATTCCGACATTGAATTTCTTTCCTTTTCTTTTAAAGGTGGGATTGTTATCTGTTATCAAAATAAGAGATCAAGATAGAGTGCTTATTTCATCAACATTCTGTTGCAAATTAATTATCAGGTTTTCTGAAGTTCATTTAAAATCGGGTTCCTTTAACTATGTGAATACAGATACGAAACCACATCCTGGAATGCTGGCAACATAGCCGACCTACGTACGTTACTAAAACTTCTGTGAGAACGGGATTGAAGAACTGTGGTGATGTCAATTGTATTGGTCGTATCCATGCCTACCTTGAACAGATCGGAGCAATCAATTTTGGTTGTGGTAAGCTATATAGTACAATGTCGTGCATGTATCTCTAAACTTGCATAAGTGTATTTGCATGTGTTTTAAATGTATAGAAAGTCTGTTCATTCAGAATGGAGCTAAATTTGATTCTTCTTCTGGTGCTTTGACCGTTATCGATGATTGGCGATCATGTTGGCCACTCGTCAGCCATCATCCATGATTATCCTGGAGAAATACATAATGGGTTGGTTTCTCGTTGCCTTCCCCATCGCAGTATCACATCTATGGTTGCCGCCTATGATATTCTGGAATTAGGCCATTCTCAATGTTTCCTTCTCCGCCCTAAACCAGTACTGGTGGTTACTGCTGTCCTCCACTAGGATTGATCTTAGTATACCAACTTTGAAATCTTCACCCCAATGAGAACGTCAGATATCACAATTTTTATTATATTCCACATGTTAATAAAAATTTAACCATTTATAGAGCAAACTCGCTACACACGACCTTTGTACCTGATGTCTAATGCTGGGGGCTGTGAGAGTGTAGTGGCTTCCGCTGGTGGCAGTGGGAGAGAGAGAGTGAGCAAGGAACAGCTGGCAGCTCAGCATCAGGCCCGAATTGATGCTATGCGACCACGCAAAAAGAAACACATCCAGGTAAATTTATAACCGGAAACAAAAAACTTCCTGGACGTTGTCCTCGTCTTGTTTTAACATTAAAACATGACTTTTCAGAGACTGGAATCTGTCTCCAGATAAAAACCTACCCTGCTGGGCCTAATTGATAGAGCAAGTCCCTATCTCTGCACATTGCTTTTTATTGAAAAAACAAAATTATGGATAATGTCCAGAGAGTTTGTTGTTTTAAAATCACACTATCATCACAGACCTTTAGATTTAGTTTATAACTGTGAATTTGTCTTTTTCCTACATGCAGTTACTGCTATAATCATTAATCATTTTATTGCCATTTATGATATGGTGATGAAGATTCACAATCTAATCATTTACATTCTGAATAAGTACAAGCATCCATTCAGTTTTACAAAAAATACCCTGTAGACTACTTATGGGATTATTTTCTGTGTTTTTGTTATTTATTTTTCAGGATTCTTGGTTTCCTGTGAGTGGTGAAGGAGGTTATACAATAACTCATAGTGAAGATGGCGAGGCTATTCATACAACTTTTGTTATGCCAGACTCTCATAAAAATACCAGCAAAGTTCATATGTCTAAACCAAAACCAATAAAACTCATTTATTGCAACAGGTTCACAGAGTCTAAGCCAGTAAGTTTCCACAATCTTTACTTCTGGGCTTATGGGAGAATATCGAAGACATAACAGTAATCATAGAGGGACTCTGGTTTCTGTGAGAAACAATAGTAATACAGTGAAACCTCTATCCATCGTTCCCGGAACTATCGTTTTCCCGGATGCATCGTCCGTTTTGTTCGGTCCCGAATACATCCCATATAAAATAATGTTACATTTTCCCGCTTCTATCGTTCCTCGAACTATCGTTTTATCGCATCGATCGTTCAAAAATCTTAGTCCCGTCCCACAATTTTCCCGCAATGATCGTTTCTGAGAATTTAAAATGCTGGGTTTTGAGATAAATTAATACCGAAAGACGCACAATGTTTTTGGAATACACAGTAGCGGTAACCTGTTATGTCGCCCAACCAGCACATTCTTTTGGAATGAGGGTCAGCAGTGCAGGGGTGATAGTTGGAGTGAATGGCGGTGCTCATTTTCAGAAATTTTACGATTTTAATTAGGGTGCACTCATATTTCGTTCCAGCGATGCCAGATGGCATGTGCAGTGTGAATTTCTTCACAAATGCTTTTATTACAAGTACAAAGGAAAGGCTGGCGGCACTTTTTATTCTTCTGGTTCATCTCGTTTCCAGCAGTTCAGGGTCTTCTACAGCTACGTTTCGTTGAGTTCGGCAGTAATAGTATTTCCATTCTTCCTGTTATTGTCCGCAAAGGGGGTTGGAGTGGTGAGGAAGAGGAAGACGACGAATGCGAGCCCGAAGCTTTGCCGAGTTTTGCCGAAGCACACGCTGCATTGGCGAAAGTGAAGTCGTTCTTTTATGCGCTTAATATTAGTGAACGTGACGAAGAAAACATTTTGAACGTGGAAAGTGCTCTGTTTGGTCTAAAACGTAAAGTTTCAACAAACCAGTTGTCCATTAAAGACTTTTTTGGTAAAAAGAAGTAACTTTGAAAGAGAAACATTGTTTTTTTTTAAATTTTTAATGCTTTCCCGCATCTATCGTTTTCCCGCATTCATCGTTTTTATTTCCCACCCCCGCCGAAAACGATGCATCGAGGTTTCACTGTAGCTATGTTTATAGAAACCAATATTTGTATAACTGTTTTGAACATTTCTTTAAATAAATGAGTCATTTGTAACGTAATAAATGATAAACATGTTTCACCATTAATCCCGTAAAGAAGTCCTGAACTAATTTCTATATTGATTAATGATCAGCTACAGAGTTGTGGACTGTATTAAACACAGATTACACCTAGAGTACTGTCTCGTATCTTCATCTGTAAAGATACAGACAAAGTTTCTGTAAAGTATTTATCTAAAATATATAAAATCATATATACTAACAAAACTGTTTACACTTTGAAAAACACTTGGTTCCAAACGCGTTTCGACCTCACGAGGTCATCATCAGTGGCAAAAAACATTAATTCATTAGTCTGTCTATTAAAATCAGATAATTCATAAGACGATGGTTTGTTATAAAGCACTGAGCATAAAAGGGTCGCACTTTATAAAACCATACTTCATATAATACCACACTGGATGTTAAATTGCACGAGAGTTGGTGTATTATCTAAATTGAGTTACTTAGCTTAGTGTCCACTGGCCTAAGTTTAGGTTTCCGTTGTTGGTCTACGGTGAGCCGTGGCCGTGGTTGCGTTGTTTGTGCCTGGATTGTGAACTTTGACGTTGCATGGGTATTATTTTATATATTTTAGATAAATATTCAACACTGCGTGGTATGCAAGGTTTTAAAATTTCTCTAAAATGTTGGTACGTACCTACAAGCCCATGCAGCATAAGAACTCGGAAGACCAACACTGACAGTGCATTTATGTTTGTGGATTTAACAAATAATTTTTTTTGTCTGTTACTGTTGAAGGCTCCATATTCAGTAGAACTTCACATAGAGCCACTGCTTATTATGGATATCCATGCTCATTCGTCACACTCAGAAGTTATTGGTTTGCTGGGAGGCAGTTATGACCCCAAACGCCTCGTGCTTCAGATATGGCGTGCCGTGGCATGTCGAAGTAGTAGCAGTGGTATTCATTGTGATATGTGCCCAGGTAATACAACTTCAGTACTGCACAGTTTTAAAACAAGTCATTTTGACTTGTTAATGATGACATGATTTAAAAGTTGCATCTTCTATTAAGATATTATTAGCTGTAATACCTGTAATATGAAAATCTGATAATTCTGTTTTATTTTTCATAAAGTCTTATACTGGTATGAAATATATTCTGCCATTGTTTTGCTCATAATTTTGTATTCCATCACCAGATTGACTGGTATTTCTGTTATGTAGAGACTTGCAGCTTAATGGGAGCAAAGCCGTATATTCTGTCAGAACTGTGATTTAGCCATCTTATATTTGTATGTGATCAGTGCATATTGTTGTGTCAGTGGGGGTGGGGGGGGATTGGAATGCTATATATATTAAAAATTCTGTTTTTGGCATTACAGACATTTTAACAATTCTTTAACAAATATTTTGGGGGATGTTATAACTGACACCTTCTGTTCATAAAATTGCAATGGATTGTGTTCAAACTAACAGCTTAAGTATCGCCAAGAAAGCCAGTGATAGTTTGTATATATTTTAACAAGAAGTAATGTAAGATAACTATTTTATAAACACTTTAATTGAATTTACAGTGTGTGTGAGAACAAGGTTTAAATATGCTTAAATTCCCTTTTAATCATATAGTAAAAGGAACTGCTAGACTGAACGTTTTTTATATAATTAATGTAGGCAGTGCTAAATCATTCTGTTTCTGTGTATTTTTCTCACTTATTCAATTTTTGACTGACTTATGGATCCAAGGAGTGTAATAATAAGTGTGTGTTTATGTATGTGTGTTGGTTTGTCTGTCCATGTGTGCACGTGCATATGTGTGTACATTGTTAAATGTGAACTCTGAATTAAATAAGTTCAGCAACTGATTTGTCCAGTTTATGTTCAATTGCTAACATGTACTTAATTTGTTCTAGTAGAAATGGTGTAAAGTAGAATCCTGATTATCTGGATTGGTTGGGAAATATATTTTCCCTGATAGTCAAAACCCCAGATAATTTACAAAAATTAAAAAGAACATGCAATTTAAAGATATACGTTACTTAAATTTTTTGAGATTTACTAATAACAGAAAGGATTTTATGGCAAATTTAATATAGTACATACCAACAATTTTTTAAAGATGGATTTCAATGGATAATAATAATATTATATTATCCTAAACTTTGGTTTTAGCAACAATTGATTAATGTTAATACATTAAATAATATGTCATTGTTGAATTTATTCCTTTGTTTTTATACATTCTAACTCTTACAGCAGGTTTTCCAAATTATTTTCAATTTTCATATAAACCAGATAGACCCCAGTTAATCTGCAACCCATTAATATACCCCATGTGATCAGAGTGTACTGTATTATGCTTTACTCAGACTAAATATCTTTACAGTATCTCAGACTGAAGCTAGTGAGAGACTCCATGATGAAGGTTTAGAGGTTGTTGGCTGGTATCATTCACATCCTACGTTTTCTCCAAATCCTTCACTTCAAGACTTAGACACTCAAGGTCACATGCAGGAGTGGTTTGCTAAAACAGCTTCAGCGCCTCTTGTCGGCTTCATACTGTCTCCATACTGCCCCGAAAATAGGACATCGGCATCTGAATATAGGTAGGCCATCTTCCAGATAATGCAGCATATGTCAGTGATTTTTTACTCTGTACCATACTACTTTATTTAGTTGCCCTCGGTGGACTAGTGGTTAGTGGGTTCAAACCTGGCCAGGGTCGATGGATTTTTAAGGGGTGATAAAAATCCGTAGCACAACTTCCTGTGGAGGGGAATTAAAGCCGGCGGTCCTGTGTCATAGATTTACGGCATGTAAAAGAACCTTACGAGCGTGAAACAAGATGTTTTGTAAGCAAAATTTATCAGCCATTTTCTCACCCATGTCTCTCCTGATTCGCTACTAGATGGCTCTGGCAGTCAAATGAGGATTGAGTAGAAATTGTACAGAGGCAGTGGGTTGGCCACCTACTACTCATAAACGCACACATCAAAAGATAAAGGAAACCTCCAAAAGGAGGCCTGTGCTCTGGAAAAGAGATAAATAAAGAAGAAGAAAGAATATACTGCTTTATTTAGCGTCAAGTTTTTCAGCTTTATACTGTCTTTGGAATTAACTATATGGAATAGAGTCCTTGAAAAGCTATTACTACACTTGCTTCAAGTAGCAATCCCTATCCTGAGCCAGATTAATCCAGTATACACCCTGATACCTGATTCCTGAAGATCCATTTTCATTTTATCCTCTGACATATGCCTGTCTTAGAAGTAGTCCCTTCCCTCCTGGATTTCCAACAAAATTCTTTTATGCATTTCTCTTCCCATGCTGCGTGTCCTGCCCATTTTATCCTCTGATTTGTTCATGTTAATGATATTTGGTAAAGAATACAAACTCTGGATCTCCTCATTATGTAACTTTCCATCACTTCATCCCTTGTTCATCCAGATATTGTTCTAAGCTCACCGTTTTCAAACACTGTCAGTCCTTGTTCTGCCCTTAATGTGAGAGACTAAGTTTCATACTCACAAAATTTTAGTTTTGTATATTTTGAAGTCTGTGTATGCTTATAAAAGTCTGATCAAGAACTGGAAGAAAGTAGAATTTTGGTGTGTATTTAATGCACTGAAAAAATGAAAAAGCATGGTTTGTAATGGGACACTTGTACTGGTAACTGTGTCTTGTTTTGTATGAAATTGAGACTTTGGCCTGTTTCTCAGAGAAGAGAGCAGATATTCAAGGTGTTTGATAGTGTGCTGAGGATCTTAATTTAGTCAAAATGGGGCATGGAAGACTGCATAATCCTCTAACCTAATGTTCTTATTCATACTTTGATTAAATCAAGTAGGCCGCTGTGACAAACGTGTAAATTAAAGGAAGAACATGATATTAATATATTTTGATTTGAAAATCTGAAGCAGAACCCAGTTGGAAGTTGCAGGATAGTATTAAAATGGATCATAGAGAAATGTATTATGAAGGTGCAAACTGGACTAAACAGTCTCAGAAAGAAAAACAGATATTAAAGATAGTTTGGATAAATATGAGTATATTGGACTAAAGTGAGAGAAAGGGAAACTATTTGTTGTTTTCAGTGAAACAGTAAAATTAACTGTGTACATTTTGACATTTTCTTTAGGTGTCTCATAGTTGAACCAAATGATGAGCTCACCAATATTCCATATCGGTTAACAGTGAATGTTATATCAGATGAACTCAATACCAGTATGCTTCTGCGCAGAATGGATGCCATAATTGCATTGCATGAAGAGAGTTCAGAAGCAACAGTAAATTTCAACACGGAGTTCAGCTCTGAACCGCCTCTCACATACCTGGAAAAGGTGAAGGATGCAGTATAAAATCTTTATTAATAAGTTTTAATAGTGAAATTTACTTCTGAAGATGGTTGTCTTCTGGGTTGTTGCGCAGTGTAGTCTGGTAGAAGTTTACCAACGTTTCTGAGGTCCTTGCTGCATCCATCATCAGGGCAATGAGTCATCACCCTGATGATTGAGGTAGCATGGACCCCTAAAACATTGGTAAACTACTACCAGACTACATGGCACAACAACTCATAAGAGAGCCATCTTCAGACTCACTGCCGTGAAAACCTCAAAACCTACTAACAAGGTTACTTCTCTTTGTGACTGTCGATTGTTTTTGTGGAAGTGATGAATCTGTAAAAATAATTTAATATTGATTTCTATGGAGCCTTAAGCACCTCAACATTACAGATGGGCCAAATTGAGCAAGTGATTTTTAAATAAAACAGGAATTTAATTTGCCCCATGATTTTTGATAAATTTATGTTATTAAATTGATGCACATTCTTGGACAGTTTTCTTCATGTAACAATAATCACAAAACCAAAAAATGTACGTACCTTCAGCGTTCAGCATTTAAATTCCCGAAGTCTACACACATACAGATTTAATTGGTATTTAAACAGACTCATAGTGCTGGATTTTACAAAATACAGAGTATTTATTGCATTTTTAAACCTAGAAACTCAAAATAAGAACTCAATTTTTGAGAATGAACCCATTTATCTGCGTATGAAGTTCAGTAGAAATCAGTTTATGTATACACATTTAGTTTATATTTATTTTAATTTATTTAGATTATTTCCTCATGTACTTGGCTTTGAACCCTGACAAAAATCTTATAAATACTAGATTAAAGATGCCAATAATACCAGTAGGAATCACTGTAATGTATACAGACAGTTCAACAAATGTAACATAGTAGTGTTTATAATCTGAAATTCCTAACCTGTGCCCAGGTAAATAGGCCAAATGTGAAGGATCTTCATTACTAGATATAAAGAACATATAAGAGATATCAGACGTAATTAGGACAAATGTTGGTATGCCCAACCCATCTGTGACCATAACCACAAATATGGCCCAATTGAAAGCACGGTGACTATTGAAAGTATCCCATAAATATAAAAATTTAGATATAAGGAGGCTAAAGACAAACCTATATTAAATAAACAGTATGCTTCTGATTCTAATATGGTTTTTGACATAATCTTAAGTACTTTAACTTGTGTGATCTTTCACACAACAAGACCGACAACGAAAATATCAGAAAGAAGCCACTGCTGATGCCCGCACATCTGCAAGCCATTCATCAGAAAAATCCCCATAACAATACACATTGGCAGTCGTCGACAATGTTCTTTTAATCTCGGCAAAAGCTACTGCTAACAGTAAGGATTTATGATAGGATCACTTGGGAATATAAAAGTGGTGGTAAGTTCTCTTTCATAGTTCGCCAGGAAACGAATGCAGTTGCTTTGGTGTTAAGAGACGGTTTTTTATTTCAAATGTCTTCATGGGCAACATAACACTGTGTTGCAGGCAACATTGCTTGCGAGGTACAGATTGGGTAGCCCTGTCTTAGATGCTGAAGATTTATGGGTTAGGAGGAATGTTGGTGTTAACTGTTCAATAGCGATGTTATTAATACATACACTTCAAAGCCATTGCATCACCCGATATGTTTATACCATGCCCAGACTCCAAAATGTTGAGGACATGACTCATTACGAAGACAACTGAACTGTGAAGAGCCAAGTGATATCAGGGCTCGAGGCTTTGAATGTCAGACTTCGCAACATAGCCGTCATTATGGTGCTCACAAACTACAGTACTGAAAAGATGGTTACCATAACGTTCTGTAGTGTATATTTTAATTTTATCAGGACAAAAAAAATAAGTTTTTATGATTTTAACCTGATTTTATCAGTATTGACATTAAGTTTGTTTTAGTGACTCTAAGGTTTCTAACAAAAAATCCATGTTACATCTGAACCAGATACTGTGAAGGTCATCTACCCTGATAGGACCAAGACATATGGTGAAATGAACACAGCATAAACCAGTGTTGGTGGTTTTGTGATTATTGTTATGCGTTACTACGTTGATATGATGGGACTTAAGATTGTTTCCTTCAGGTATTTAAACATTTTAAAAATGTATGGCATTTCAGAAGCTGACTGCTTCCAGGTTAGTTGAGTCTGTTGAATAGTGAGGTCCATCGATTGAGATCAGCTCTTGTCGGTGGACCCAGCTGACTGGGCTACATGGAGCAGGACAGGGAAATGTCCAGTATGCACCATTTTAATGTATTTAATTTGTGTGACACAAAATAAGTGGCTTTTGTTGATGATGATGTAATTTTTGTTTTGTGTATGATTGCAGTGTGTAGAAAGTACTAGACAACATCTGAAGTCCTGTATTCCATTCCTTCCAAAAGAAGTTGAAGAGTGGATACTGAGAAGTGTGTTACAAGTTTGCAATACTTTGGTCGTGTTAAAGCAGACAAAGAGTGAATTAATTGCGGAAAAACATGGATAACTTGTTATGAGGCAAGTTATAAGTTCAGGTACTAACTCCATTTCTGTGTTGTAAATTATTGACCTAAATTGCAATTTGTATCTTCTGAAGCTCGTTTTGCTATAATAAGAATTTTATATTAACTTGTCTGAAAGTATAAGTTGACAACATTCCTGTTCAAGGTATGGTAAGAAGCAAATTGTAATTCCTATAAATTGTTTGTTTGGTACGTCCTTGTATGGTTTGTGATGACCTTTATAACCGTACTGCCCATGTAGGCAAGGGTGTAGGATCCATTTCTGAGGTAGGAGCACCCATAGGATGGGCTTTGTTGCCCACAAATGATAGGATGAGAATGATAGACAGCGGAGAGGACCTACGGTTTATCATGGTCTCTGAACCACAGTGGAGGGGCCTGGCATTCTTCACATTCCCAAAGGTACAGGCTTCAGTCTGTGAGCAGAAAAACTGCACATATAGATCTGGCTGAGGATTGAACCCGGAACCATTTGAATGAGAGTCTATTGTTATATGCAGAACACCAGATTTTCTCCTGTAAAATGTCAAATTTGTCTTCCAACACTTGTTTCATTAGCTAGGTCCAAGTACTTGACTGTCCCAAGTGCATAGATCGGTTCCGACTTCCTTAAAGTTGCTTACGTAAATTTGTGATACTCTGCATTTATCTTTATTTGCAAACTCTCGTGCCATATTTGGGCATTTCCTCTTTCTGTCTTCCCCTCTCCTTACAATTTTCTCTCTTTTATCTCCTCTTGGTTTCTTCTGTGCTGCAGCTGCTTTTCCCGCGACTTTTGCCTTCCTGCTTCCGGCATGGTCGGTTCTTTCTTTTGGACTTACATTCTGTGTGCTTTTAGTGAGTAATCTTTTGATATGTCTTCACCATTATTTTTATTACTATTATTATGCTTCGTAAGTTATCTTCTACCTGGTCCACATCTCTGTGGTAACCCAGGTTGCTTCCCCATTTAATCCCAACTTTTATTTGCCTTTTTCTAGTCTATGCAAGTGAGGATAGGGAATATGGGGCTTCAAACGATTTTTTCAGTTCCATTGCACTTAGTTTGGACACTGATTTTGAAAGTATGTTTGCATGTTGAAGTGGGGACTGACAAAGATTATTTTTATTCAGTTATAGTTTCCTTCGTCCAAGGAGTCCTACCAACTGTCTAATAGATCAAAGCCAACGAAAAAGTTGGGACCCACAGTGCTCAGACACTTGAAGAATGGGTCGTCCAAGTATCCAAGTAATATTATAGTTTCTGTCTCATGCACGTGTGCAGGTACCTCAAGGCATACTAGCGTGGCATAGCACCCCATTTAAAAATTAGTGCTTTAGAGAATAATGCATCTCATGTTAACTTCGAAGAGGTATAATTCAGATTCTGAGGGCAGTTCTGTGGTGTTATGGTAAAGAGGCAAATACATTGTGATACATTGTTACCAAAATAAGCCAAAACGCTACAATTCCAAGATTTGTGTGTGAAGAGTCGCAAGGATACTGATGGAAGAGCACAAAGCAGCCCATAGTCAATTTCTCTGGAACTGTTCAACTGCTGCACAGCTGATGATGAGAATTTTCTGTTAATTATCACAGGTTATGATTGAACACAAGTGACAGTCTTGAGGAATAGCACCATAAGACTGCCACCGTGAAATACGAAATTCAGAAAATATCTATTTGATGGTAGGGCATGCCATCTGTTTTGGGTCAAGAGGGTTTCCTGGTTGTGAACTTTTGTACATCAACTGGTTTAACATTAGTAAAAATGATCTGCATTTGACAGGGTCTTCATAGAAAAGTAAGGGCCGTTTCACAGTCGACCAGTCGCTGAACGGCTACTAGGTAGAAAAGCTAAGTACAAGCTTACACACGAGGGCGACCGCGACCAACACGCAGTGAGCGACGCACGGGAGACCAACGACCACGAGATACATAGATGGCAATCACATATTCACATTGTGGGCGACTCAGTCAGCAACCAGAGCTCAGAGAGGTGACATATCCATTGTTTCTTGTTTTCTCCTGTCTTGTTCATGTCACTCAAGTGATCAGTATATCATGAGTTTTGATACTGAAAGATTTATTTCGGCCGTAGAGTCACGAAGAGCCATTTCGGACCTTGCAAGTCCCGATTATGCAAACAGGGACTTGAAAAAAGTCAGTGGGAAGAGGTTGTGGAATTGTTTGACGAATTTTTATCATTATAGTGATCTCCTCGACATCCATACTGCTTGACTGCTTCCAAAGTACTGAGGCTGAGGCCTCTGTCTGCGCTGGTCTCCTCGTTTGGTCGCTCAGCGACTGGGTCGCCGGCGACCGGTCGACAGTGTGAACGGCCCTCTGTGTGTTATATAACCATCTTGCCTGAAATAAGCATTGTAATCAGGGTTGAAGTAGAAAGAAATAGCAGGCATTACTTCTGTAACAGTCCTCATATAATTCTTACTGCTAGCCAATCTTAATTTTATGGCACAGCCATCCAAGAATCGGCTAAATTGACAACACGCTTAATGTTCTTCAAAATAATATATTTAATAGGAAATGCATAATTGGTATATTCCTGTAACTCTGGAAACACAATTACAAATTCATCATCATTCTTCAAAATACCATATTAACCAGCAGTCATTCTTGAAGCTCTTGTTATTCAGAAGAATTTTATGTATTTGCCTAGAACAAAAAAATGTTTAATATTATTTTCAGTTAGTCTAAAGACCATACATTATGATTAAATTGTTGTGACGTAAATTGGGCTGAGATAGCAGATTACAGCAGAAGCATTTTAATGCTGCATTTAAAGAACTGTCAGGTTCCATAGTACCAGTTGTTACACTTCCCAATTAACTTTCATATCTTGTTTCATCTGAATAGAAGTCCCACATCTATACTTACAACAGCCTTCAAAGCTTGATCCAAATCTTCTACGAGATCTTCTGATGATTCCAGTCCTACTGACAATCTTACTAAACTGTCTGTGATACCAGTCTTCTCCCTCTCTTCAATAGGAATGGAAGCATGTGTCATCACGGAGCTGAAAAGAAAATACATTATATTTTTAGTACAGTTGTAGCAAAAATTACAGCATACGTGATCTACATAAGACCACTGAAAAACAAAAGAATCAGTTATTTGCAAAACCATATCCACTTTTGAGAGAACAGAGCTACTACTACACGGTTTACCATGTCCTGTTTATCTGAGAGAGCTGCGGCTGTTGGGCTGCGACTTCCTGCATCTATTCACCACAAATCATGTTTGTCTACTGTCCACAGACCACAAGAAAAGCCCTGATTTGAGGTTTTCACAGCGGTGAGTACGAAGATTTCTGTCTTCTGGGTTGTTGCGCTGTGTAGTATGGTAGATGTTTACCAACATTTCAGAGGTCATACTGCCTTCGTCATCAGGGAGATGAATCCCAGAAGATAGAAATCTTCGTTTCAGTTGTCAGTTGATGAGGCACTTATCATGACAACACTGCAGTACTGCAGAACATAATGAATGATATGGTGAGAACTCGTGATGGAAATGTAGGTGATGTTGGCAATCTAGTGAAGTCACACACTTGTCTTCTTGGACAACACATTCTACGCATGCCACACTGTCGTCTGTCTGAGAGGATACGTCAGGCACAATTGTAAACTAACTGTGACACCCAAAATGCTTCCAGATCACTCTCTTACAGCCTGTAAGCCACCAGCAGGAACTTTAAATGTCCATTTCTATTTCTGAATCACAAATACAATATCAAGGATAATGCCAGGATCGTCCCATCATTCGATACTATATAGTCTGAGCTAATTAGAACATCATTAAATGAACCATAAATAAGTAAATCAATTTATTGGCAATAATTTCTCTCTTGTTATGGAAGGCACTGGAATCTGCCTCACGGGCAAGTCCTCACAAACAATTTCCTTCACCTTACCTAACAGGAACATCAGGAAAAAAGGGAATTGTTTTGAATTCAAAGAATGGTCTCAGATAATAATGCATATATAATGTTACAAAAAATGTAGTAGTACCAAGGAATAGACATAAGAATAGGTGCAATATTTTTACACCATTTATTATATTATATATAAATTAATTTAAATGATATGGGAATGTTTAAGTATAATGCACATGTAACAATTCTCCATTTCAATAAATAAAAGGCATAGTCCCTTCAAAATAAAAATAGGATACGACTATGTGACTTTTTCTAAATGCTTACGGAAGTTCTGCAAGACTCTCGTAGCCTCCAAGACTTTCGGCAAGTGTGAAAACTTTGAGTGCCTTCAGAAATATAGTTGATTCACGCAGTCCGCCCTTGATGTAAAAGGAAAATATCCCACTATGTCCATAACACTGATGCTTTGTCAATCCATGCTGGGGGTGAGAAGGCAAACCTATAAATATATCATGACATTCATTATTAAAGACATGTAACATAATTTTAGAAGGTACACTAAACTAGGAATAATATTAGAATACTAAGTAGAGTAGATTAAAAAGGTACACTCTTTGGAGTAAACACAAGTTCCAAAGATTTTCTTTAAACCACACACTGCTGAATAACAATTAATAATAAAACAACTCTCTTAAGATAATCACATATTTATCATCTTGGTTTGTACAACTGATACATTTACAAACTAATGCACATGTTTCTATGAAATTAAAAATTACAAGCTTGGAGCAGCCTCCAGTTCATACCAAATTTCATAAAAATTCAGCTGCCATTCTCGAGTTATATGTGTATGGGCAGAGACATCAGTCGTTGCAGAGACCAAAGGATAAACAACCTCGCACCAAATTTTATGAAAGTCCAATCAGTTGTTCTTGATTTATTATACAGGATGAGGACAAAACAACTTTACACTTCCAAAATTATACAGAAAATGAATGTGGCATACTTAGAACTTCACACCCGCGCGTCGATACGCAACATGCATTTCACACACAATTTCACGTGGAACCACCCAGCCTCTGCCACAATCACTGCCAAAGTTGAGGCAGTGAATCATAACTGCCATAGCTTACATCAATCTGCACAAAGTTTGGGATGAGTCTTTTGAGATGGGTAGAAAACTCTGACTGCTGCAGATGCGAAATTCTAAGCATACAGCATTTGTTTTCTGTATAAATCTTAAAGCATAAAGTTCTTTTGTGCTCATCCTGTGTTACAGAACATGTAATTTGTAAGACCACTGATAGATGGCAGAACAATCTCAGCCGAAAGACACGTCTGACAGATAGACAGAATGGACCCATAAGATGCTCTTTGCTAGCAACAGTGTAACAAACACATAAAATGTAGGAAAGTGGAACGTTTTTTATAAAACTAAAAATCATGAGAATTTTAACTACTCTGATTCCATACATCAGTACCACAGTCTGTTCTGAGAATCATTGTTATCTGTAACTTGCAAGAAATACAAACAATTTGTAGTCACGTACTAGTAATAACTTTTCTTGATGAAAAAATATTGCTGCCATGCTGCCAGCTATTACTCTATCATATCAATTAAATTTAATGACCGTTTAGGACAAATATTTTATGATTCTGATTAAATTAAAAAATTGTTATCTTCAAATCTGTATATATTTATATCACTCCATGTACAAAAATTCTATTCACCTGTCAACATTGATGTGTACTTTGTATAACGTGCATAAAATGACTGCATTATGACTAGGTCATATCCTTCTACAGTTTCATCTTTGATACTAGTAAATGGATTTAAAAGAAATATAATATTTGGGGGTCTACACTAGACATTGATATTATATAATTCCTACATTACATTATGCTTAAATAACAATCAATTCTTTAAAAAGAACTGTTTAAGCTTGGTATATAGCATATATAAGATACAGACCTCATTAAGGTCCACAAGTTTAATTTTATATTTTTATGTTGTTAATATTTAAGGAAATGTTAAAAATAATTACTGACATTGTGCAATGTGATACCTGTAGTGATTGGTTTAGGATAATGGATTTTCATGTGCAAATAAAATTCAAGCCAAATGAGGTTTGCAAAATTGCAAATAACAAGGATCATTACAGCACTTTCTAAGATAATGCATACTTCTTTTATAAAATAACTTTGGATCTTAAGGAAACAGGCTGCGAATACAGGAACTAGATTTAAATGGATCAGGTTATGGTCCAGTAGAGGACTCATGTGAATATGACCTTGAACCCAGATTCATAAAAAGATGAGGAATCTAAGTGACTACCAACTTCTTAAGAACTCTTCTCCTTTTAAGTAATTTACTACTGAGAATTTTAATACGAGGGTCGCTCATTAAGTAATGCCCCACATTTTTTTCCTCAGAACATATTTATTCAAGATGGCTCAAATTTAGTGACAATATAAATCAATGTTTCCTTTACACATACTATTTTTCCACATAGTCCCCATCAACTTGTACGGTTTTACGCCAGCGTGGAACAAGTGCATGCATGCCTTGCCGGTACCAGCTCTTGTCCTGTGCACGTAGCCATGTCCTCACTGCTTGAATCACGCTCTCGTCATCTTCAAATCTTGTTCCGCGGATAGCATCTTTAAGTGGCCCAAAGAGATGGAAGTCGGAGGGTGCCAGATCTGGACTGTAGGGTGGATGGGGTAGCACCGTCCAACCCAATTTGGTGATTTCTTCCCGGGTTCTCAGACTTGTGTGAGGGCGTGCATTGTCGTGCAGGAGCAAAATTTCTGCTGGATGCTTGTGAGGCCGAACTCGTCGAAAACGCTTCTTGAGGGTTTTCAGGGTCCTGATGTACGCGTCTGAATTGATGGTCGCACCTCTTGGCATCACATCCACAAGAATGACCCCATCACTGTCCCAAAAGACAGTCATCATGACTTTTCCGGCGGAGGGAGTTGTCTTGAATTTCTTCTTTCTCGGTGATTGAGGATGATGCCACTCCATTGACTGCCTTTTTGTCTCTGGCTCAAAGTGGTGTATCCAGGTTTCGTCACCTGTAATGATCCGGGACAGAAAGACCTCTCCCTCAGCATCAAAACGCTCCAACAATTCAGAAGAAATCGTTTTCCTTTGAATCCTGTGGTCTGCTGTGAGACTTCGTGGAACCCATCTTGCGCACACCTTCGAATATGCGAGAGCCTGGATAATTGCAATCACACTTCCATTGCTGACTGAAAGCTGTTGGGCCAATTGTCGAGTTGTGATGCGCCGATCCTCACGACTAATGGCATCCGCGCGGTTCAACATGTCTGGAGTGGTGGCTGTGGCAGGACGCCCAGAGCGCGGCAGATCACGGAGCTCGGTTTCTTCACTTCCTGAAGCTTTAACTCTCTTAGCCCAGCGACCAACGGTGCTCCTATCGACTGCACAGCTTCCATACACAGCACACAAACGTTTATGAATGTTCACCACCGTTTCTTTTTCAGCAACAAGGAATTCAATTACAGCTCGTTGCTTGTAACGAGAGTCGTTCACAGACGCCATTTTAACAGTTCACTACAGCTCCGCTATCGGTTGGAATCATTTGAAACTCCGTACACGAACGCGGGAAACATCAAATCTCAAGCATGTAAAAGTACACTTTTCTATCTTCATTATTGGCTGAGAAAAAAAATGTGGGGCATTACTTAATGAGCGACCCTCGTAGTATCATTTCCTCTTCATCTGCACAGTTGTATTTTATAGCATTTACTCGAATGTGTTACGTAATTTTTGGTGATCATGATCATCCTGTTTCTAAATTGAATGTTTGTATTTATATGAGCATATTACACGTACCTGGATGAAACACCTTCTCAACCAATGGATGTTTTTCCAAATAACGTGCCACTTCTAGACCATTCTTCATGTGCTCACGCATGCGGATATGCAAAGTCTTCACGCTTCGATTTACCAAGTAACAATCAAATGGAGATGGCACAATTCCCAAAGCTGCAAAATATTAAATTATAATAATACTGCATAGCATCAAACATATGGAAGAGGAGATAATGTGTCTAAAAGTAAATTCTTTGAAATTATCTTGTACTGCACAGTGAACAGTTTCATCTGAAGGAACTGGGTATGTCAGTGTCAACAATTTGTGATTCAGATTAGTACTTTTATTTAAATATATTTTCCCCATACAGCTCATTTCTCTTTACCAGATGACTATTTGACATAGCACTGTGTTTCATGAGATGATGTGATTATGAAATTCCACTGCTATGGGATTTAGGGGTTCATCATAATGCTGTATAATACTTCCCACCTAACTGAATCATAGGCTCTCTTGAAGTCTGTAAACTGCTTAAGTACTGTCCCATTGTACTCCCAGTTCTTCTACAGCAATTTACAATTGTAGAATTCAGAAGTGGAGATCTGTCGTTAATCAAAACCCACTGATGATCCCACTTTGCGTTTACAAGAAATTAACCTGACAGAAGAAGGTTGCTAACATTTTTATGTAGCTGATAACAGTCATATTCCTCGATAATTACTACACAAAGTTTTTATCTCCTTCTTGTAAATAGGTAGAGTAAATGATTATTTCCACTGCTCTGACACTTCTCCCTTGTCCCAAATAGAATTAATAAGTTTATGGATCGCACAACATAAGAACTAGGCTCAGGTACTAATGACTCAGTTGTATGTATTTCAGTCAGCTGCTAACAACTTTGGTCAAAATAAACATTCTCTGTTCTATGCAATGGATCTTTTTAAAAAATATCTGCAGTAATAAAATTTGATCAGCAGAATGCATATATGTAATTGCATAATTAGCACAGAGTGCTTAAATTTATTGAAGAAAGCAGGAAGGAGGTTAAACATTCAGCTTCTTTGGGTCAACATAGCAAATGCACTTTTGAAAAACCACTAATTATGTGCTACTCCTTGCCCAGAAGCCTTTCACTCTAAAGAGTACAAGGAAGATAAGTCTTACAATTTCCTAACAAAACACACACTGACATTGAAAATTACTGATACCCTACTTATAAAAACGAACAAAATTAGAAATACTGAAGAGGAAAAGGGTTATACCACTTGCAAAGTGCCCATTCCTGAGTTGCTGCTTACCATTCTGAAGGAAGCGAAGACGTGTGTGGATATCTTCATTGCTAGTGGTAACAGCACCCATTATAACATCTGAGTGCCCATTCATGTATTTGGTTAGTGAATAAATGACAAGATCAGCTCCTAAGCTCAGTGGCCGCTGAAAATGTAAGATAGTTATTTAACTTTACTATCCAGTGCCATTTGTAATTAGCAATTATAGACCTTACAAACATATAATTTCACTCCATCCACATATAAAAAATAGTAAAAGTTAATATTACATTTCTGAAAAAGGAATATTACTTGAAAATATGATGTGAGGAATGTATTATCCACTGCCAGAAGAATATCCTTCTTATGAACAATTTCAGCAATTGTCTTGATGTCCATAACCTTCAGCAATGGGTTTGTTGGACTTTCTAACCACACCAACTTTGTATTGGACCTGATGGCTTTTTCAAGATTGCTGGGCTCAGAAGCATCAACATACGTAGTTTCCACATTCATACGAGCTGCTACCTATTTCCACAGAAATAAAGTTAGTAGTATAACTATAATTCAAAACAAGATTAAGTTTGATTTACAACTCTTTTAATATTACTAAATTATTCAAAAAACTTCACTGTCTGCTGTATAGCAAACAATTCACAGACAAATTTTGACTAAAATAATTTCTTCAATACATTGTATTACAACAGACAATTTTATTCTTTTGCCTATCAGTGATACAAATGCCAATGTCATTCTGGGTAGTGATATCATGTGGACTTATAGGAAGATTCTAATGTTTTAGAGAAACATAAAATTTCCATTTTCAGTGAAGATACAGATAATAAATTTCTCTGAAGCATGGGTATCTATCTACAAGTCCACACAGTGTCACATCTTCAACACTTGACAACTTTACAGTAATGGTAACCTCAGATCTCACAATGATTAACTAACTAGATGGCTTACGGAACCCGAAGGATCATCACTGAATTAATCAAAGCCCTCCACTGGACCCTGTCCTGGGCCAACAAAATCCAGTTGCCTTCAAATCCTCCCATCTATGTCTAAGGTCTCCCCAGTGATCTCTTCCTCTCAGGCTTCCCAACCAATACCCGGTGCACACCTCTTGCCCCATCCATGCGTGCCACATGCCCCACCCAACTCATTCTTCCTGACTTAATCACCCTGACAATATCGGGGGAGGAGTACAAATTATTATGTTCATCATCATGCAGTTTTCTACATACCCCTAACATTCCACATTTGATAAAATAATGATGAAAAAATACGTTATTATTTTTGTAACATCACAATTGCTCTTGGCATGTAGAAAAATGAGGAGCCAGGGTAGCTAGTATAGTGACTGACTATGGACTGGACAATCAGGGGTTTGACCCCCAACAAGAGCAGAGGATTTTTCCTGTAGCCTCTGCATCCAGACCAGCTCTGGGGCACATACAGGCTCCTGTCCAATGGGTACCGGGGTCCTTTGCTGGGGGTAAAGTGTGGCCAGGGTTTAAATTTTAGTGTTGAGGTTAAGAATGAGCATGAGCTATACCTCCCATCCCACCAAGCACCTATAGTCCATGACTGTAATCTTGAGACTTGCAAGGAATGCAGGAAGTCCATAGCGTTAAAGGCAGACACTATCTTTCCTCACCAAACAAGTCTCAAGATTACAGTCATGGACCATACATGATGTGCAGAAGGATAGCTTTACTTTTTTTAAATAGCCAAATTGTGACCCAGACTTCTTGAGTAATCCTTTATAAGAGGGTATAACTGTCTGCTACCAAACAAGAAAGGGTAACGAAATAGAACGAGAAATGCAATGCTAACTCCTCCCTTTTATAAAAATTACAGCAGGACTAATCTGAGAAATCGGACAAAAGCCACAGATACTAACCTTACTAAAATAGCGATATGTACCTCCATAAACATCATCAACAGAGATCATATGATCACCAGCATTTAGGAGATGAATTACTGCTGTAGTTGCTCCCAATCCAGATGCAAAACACATTCCATACTTCGCACCATCCAGAGAAGCAAGACATTTTTCCAGTACTTCTCTAGACGGGTTACCACTTCGGCCATACTCATAGCCCTACACGATAGAAAACACACGGCATTAGGAGATGAAGCAGAAGAAGGCATTCCGAATGAAGGGACTGGCTATGGAGTAGGAATTTGGGATTCAGATTCCAGCAGAATCATGGATTATTGTTTTAGCACCATCTCCAGACCAAATCTAGAGGCCCTCACAAACGTCTGTTTGATTAATGCAAGGGGATTTTTACATGGGGGTAAATTGGCTAGAGTATGAATCTAACAACTTACAACCAGGAGAGGAGTGTTCATGTTAACCAAGTTAACCTGGCTAACACTCTGAAAAATGTCATGATTTTAATCGCATAACCTTTCCTGTATATGTGTGCCATGTTTGAATTGTGATTGTGCATCACGGAAGATGAAGTATGATGTATAACTCAACTGCCAAATTTTTCAAAACCCCTGCCTCAGGCTTTGGTCGACACTTTTGAACAAGTCATGCATCACCACTGCTTCCGATATGTAGCCCATATGTCCTTGTGGTGTAGTGTTTGGCTATGGGGACAAGTTTGCCTTTGTATTGGTATCAGGATACTTTTTTTGCTTAGTACCATTATGCCTGTCAGGTTTTCATTGTTATTTGTTAAAATATGACCTAATTACAAACCAGTATGTTTATGGTAGTGCTAACCTTATGCTTTGCTGGTGCTTCTTGTTTAAATGTGGTTGACATAGTGATGGGTGGGACAACAGCACCCGAGTTCCATTTCTCAGGTTCCTGACCTACATGGATTGCCTTTGTTGCAAATCCTGGATCTTGTTGTAAGAAACCTTCTTCAGACATGATCTAGTTAGAAGTGGTAACAAAACATACCTAATTAATTATAGACACGTGGAAGAAACAAAAAATTCCCTTCAGATTTTAAAAATATATTTTGTGGACTGCAAGAACATTCACCAGCATCACAAATAATTATATTTAGGCAATTAAATAATACAAATTGATAAATTATAGACTTTCACAAATGTGATAATGAAGACTTACTTGTGTGTTACCAAATATGTGAAAGAATGGAAAACGTTAAATTTTTCAGCAGCTGCTGAATGACACGGTTATTGTCTCTCTTCATGTCTGATCTTGTACAATATGCAGCGAAGGCACTAACAGTTCATTCTGACATGTGCACTTTGCTGGTAAACAGAGTGTGTGAAAGGTACCAGAGTCAGTTCAGCCAGCAAATTTTCAGAACTCAGTACATAAGAATGTCACAAGTTGAAGAGCAAATGAATATTAAAATTTATGCAGAACTGAATAAGACATTTTCACAGACTTAAAACATGAACAGTGAAGCTGAGAGGACAAGGCAATGAATTGTGCTGCATTGAACAACTGATTCTGGTATTTTACCTTGTGAATACATATTCTCATTAATGAACTTTATTGTAAATAACCAAGAACTCTTTCAAACTAATTCTGCTGTACACAGTGTCAACACAAGGAATAAAAATCAGCTTCATACACCAATTGCCAACCTCTCATGCTTTCAGAAGAGTGCATATTATGTAGGGATCAAAATTTTCAACAATGTACCATCAAATCACACAAATCTTGTAAATAAGAAGGAGCAATTTAAGGTAGCATTAAAAAGATACTTAATTACACACTCCTTTTACTCTGTCAATGAATTTATGTTGCTTACAAATAAATGATAAATTTTTCTTGTGTGTAATGGGTAGATCTATTTGTAGCTTATCATTTCTCTAGGTGAACCCTTTGTGTTGTATTATGTGAAATTTATATAATAGTACAAATTGTACTTTATAATATGTATTGTATTATTATTATTTTTATTATGACTTTTTCCACATCCTATCGTCATCTGACTGTCTTATGGATCCATGGAATGTAAATAAATTATTATTATTAAGAAGGGCGGACAGTCACTGGTGGATGACCCAAGGAAGGAAACACCAGTAGCAGCTTGAAATGAGATCATCCCATGTGAAAGAAGTCATCTCAGAGGACCATACATGACTGATCCATGAAGCTAACCAACAATATAAAAGGAAACAAAATCTAGCAAAAAAAATATTAAGAGCAATATAAATAAGGACTGTGACAAGTTCTCAGTATGAATAATATGAGAAATATGAAGTTGTTCAAGATGATTTTATCCCTTCCCTTTAAACAAATCGAAAACTTTTCTCAGAGCTGCATAAACTGAGGCATGCTACGGTAGTACCTACTGTGTTTTTATTGTTAATATAAAATTCACCTCTCATATTAATCACAGATATTTACCACTTAAGCTCCATCACAGAACTTGAATTACCTCTATAAAAATTATTTAAGTAGTTTAAAAACAATCTGTAATAGTATCAGTTCCTCACCACAAAGACACAACTTCTTCCACTTCTTATACGTGTAGTCAGACAAATCTGAAGCGTTCCTATTAAAACCTCAAAGGATTTTATATAACTGGTAACTATGACCAGCAGTTTTACTAAGCATTTAATCTGTTGACAGTTCAAAAATCAACTGAAGTATTTATACAATGTTTCATCACTTTCTATATATATACACTTTTATAATAATCTTTATTTATACACGCATTTCAAGTAAAGCATTTTCAGAGATGAATCATGATGTCCTTATTATGTTTTAATTTTATACATTTCATGCAATGATTGCACAGAAAGTAACAGTAGATCACTAGTTGCATATTTTCTGTCAACATGAAAATCTGAGTTACTTACATTACATTTACATCACATTAAAATTAAATTGACTTAAAATATTATACATGTTAACACCACTTTTGAAAAATCTCAACTGCCTGTCTGAAGTACAACACACTTCACACTTACCAATGAGGTACTGATAGCTCACAAAGAATACTGTATCATGCAGGAAATCATCACATACTTGGCCTTGAGATGTGCTGACAAATACCTCCAATCTTGTGCTGCACTTAGACATGACTCATTCCTCATTATAAAAAGAGACAAACTGAATTTATGCGTTTTATGTATTTATAGTTTATTTAATGATACTTTTCAGTAGCTCAGACCATACAGCATCAAATGAGAGGATTACAGTTAATAATGAATTGAAAACGATGTGAAAGGAAGTGATCATAGCCTAATTTAAGTCACTATCCTGGCATTTGCTGGATGGACTAAGGAAAAGCCAGTCAGGATAGCTGGTGTCCGGGCCAAGATTTGAACCCAGGGCCTCCCGAATATGAAGCAGACGTGTTAACCACTTAGCCATGATGTTCAGTAAATTTTATGTAATAGTAAAAAATGTATATACACTTTGTACCAAAAAACTGTCATTAAAACAACACTTAAAATTTCAAATTAAGTGAGATCTATTTATACAAATACAAATTATTTTGGCCTTAAGCAAGTTGTATTTATTCTCTGTTCTAAGAACCTCAGGCTTTCAAATATTGGTACAGTGTTGATGAAATGTGAGCATTACTATCTTGGATGAAGCAAATGTTGAGTTAGTCTTCCCCAAGACTCAGCTTGTGAATCACATTCAGGATTTCCTGGAATCAAATTCCAGGTATCTACTTTTCATTTTGTGTCTCCACCCATAATAAAATGCCACACAAAACATAGTACAGTGGAATTTCTTTTAACCGACCTATAAGAGGGGAACCATACGTTGGATATGCTGACGAAGTCGGATGAGCGAGGGTTAGGGGAATGTGGTTATGGATATGAAAAAAAAAGATGTTGAAGACAAAGATATAATTAGAAAAGTTGAAACAAAAACATTTAAGCCATTGTTATAAATAGTGAAATATACTGATATTCAATATAGATTTTCCTCGGCAGATGATGCGGGCGTTTCGCACGGACAAGCCGCCGGCAAAAACAGTCACTCGTGAGCGCTGTTCGAGTAAGTCCTTGTATTAAAACAGATAATTTATCAGTCATTCTGAGTCGCTGTCCATCACATAAAGTGTAGGTTCCGGTGTGATTCTGCTGATGTCAGAAGATCTGATTGCTCGCCGGTAGAAACCGATCGCAACCGATCTGATTGAAATTCGGCCGGTTAATACGGGAGTCGGATAGCAGAGTTTTTACTGTACTCTGGTGACTGGTTTCTACTACAATAACTGACTGATCATTATTTTCTTTGAATTAACGGTGACAGATGGAATCGAACCTGCGACCTTTGGTTGCTCCCAGAAATTACCTTTATCAGCCATATGTTTCAAAAGCCCAGCTGTTGCTGAGTACGGCATTGCCACAATACAGGATTTAACTTTCTGTCATTCCCTAATTCAAGAAATAACAGATGGCTACAGAAATTTAACTATCGGAAAAACTGAGCATGGCCCTTGAAAATTGATGTTGAAGCTATCAGTGTCCAAAAGTGGGGGAAATAAGGGTGACAAACGTAGGCCAGAATTTCGGTATCTTCTCGGTAACGCCTATAGAAAAATAAATTAGTAAAATCAGTTCTCTAAAAGTCGTACCACCGCGTATTCTCGTGTGCTGAACATCGAATTCCTTATTTAGACGATGTCAAAAGAGGGAAAGTGTATAGAGCAGGCCTACACATAACTGCTTTACAAGTTCATCGGTAAAAAAATGTCCCAGTTTAGGAGACCGCACTAATATGATTCACATGGCTACTGTACGTTAGTGACTAGCAATTGCATTAATGTATTTAGATAATACTCACCACATCTAATAACCCTTTCGTTATTATTCGGAAATATTACAAACGACGAATACCACTTTCCTGTCTGCTAACAATTCGTACACGCTGTCGGTATATTCATCTATGGCCATTGATAACATTCCTCAGAAGATGGCTGTCTTCTGCGCTGATGCGCCGTGTAGTCTGTTAGAAGTTTGCCAACGTTTCAGAGGTCCCTGGTGCATCCATCATCAGGACGATCTCTATTATGTGAAACAACAGAGGTAGGGCGGGGAACCAGACCGTATCGTGAGCACGGTCAACAATTATAACGGCGCAGGGTACAGATTATCATGAACAGACTATCCTCAATCAAAAGTGCAATGATGGTGGCAGTATGGTTCTCCTAAACGTCCGTTCACTTGTACCATACCACACTGCACTGCAGCACAGAAGACAGCCATCGTAAACGCCGCCGCAAAAACCTCAAATCCTAATCATTATTACTTTGAGAATTTTAGGTTAAGGTAAATTCTTTTACGGAATTGAAAGGGGAAGGTAATAAATACAATTTCTGTGCTAAAGCGATTGAGCAGCGATATTAGTAATCTGTGCTAGCAGGTGTTGGTATTAGATTGTATTAGTATTGACGTCTGCATTGCGGCATTCTGTAGAGTGTGTTATTGCAGTGTGTATAAAGATATGTCCGGGATGGTGAGTTTCACTGATGATGTAAACAATAGAATATTAACTTTTAAAATATGAAACGTCCGATAAATATATTAGAATCTAATGCAATTACTTTTGTGTGGGGTGTACACCCTTCATCCTTTTTGTCAAATGCGTTCTCGCAGCAGCCAGAGAAATGTTTTTATTCTAAGTTTATAGGACAGTGTGCACATTATTGATCTTTTGAATTTGTTGTTTGTTTAAATATTTCTATTAACCATTTTATTATTACAGCGTATGAAAGCATCCCGTTGCCCTACAGATGAGCTGTCACTCACAAACTGCGCTGTTGTCAATCAAGGCGACTTTCCCGATGATGTGAAGTAAGTTTAAAAGAAACTGTGCTGTGCTGTACATATTTAACATTGCACTGGCATATCTGTCAAAATGTGTGATTTCTGTTTCATAGACATGTTGAAGTGAGTACGGGGCCATCACAGCACTATGTATTCACAGTTCGGTTTCATTCTGAAGTCCCGCGTGGTACTGTGGGCTTCAGCTTACCTCAGAGAAAATGGGCAACTCTTTCCCTTAATCAAGATATTGAAGTAAAGCCTTACCATTTTGATCCAACTTCTAGTTCAGAATGTCTTTGTACTATTACCTTGGAAGCTGATTTCTTACAGAAGAAAAGGTAAGTAGATCACATATACAGAATTTATATCACATATTAAACAGCCATGATATAGATTCAACACATTCCTAACTTTCTTCTTAAAAGGTTTTGAAGCAAGTTGCCTTACCAAAACAGAGAAAAAGTTATCTGAAAATAATGAGTGGATTACTAAAGGCATAAAAACATCTTGCTAACATAAACAGGATATTTACCTGATGTGTCAGTCTAGTAAGAACCAAGTAATGAAAATTCACTACAGGAAGTTTTGCAAGATACTCAAATCATTCAAGAGTCTAAATGTATACATTACAGTAAACAGATAGTAGAGTCTAACAATAAAATAAAAGCAGTCTGGAAAATTGTGAAAGAGGAAACAGGGAAATATTCTAGAGAAGAAGTGACCCCATTAATAAAGATTAATGATAATGCGATAAATATTCTAAAACACTTAGAAAATCATATCAATACTTCTTAAACAATCAAGTATACATAGAAACTTTATGTAACTTGATATGCTTGATCTGTCACTCAGAGGGAGGAACACAGATTGCAGGTGTTTGAGGAGGATATTTGGGCCTAAGAGAGAAGACGATGGGGTGTGGAGAAAACTGCATAATGATGAGCTTAAAAATATGTACTCCTCCCCCAGTATTGTCAGGGTGATTAAGTCGAGAAGAATGAGATGGGCGGGGCATGTAGTGCGCATGGATGGGATAAGAGGTGTGCACCAGGTATTGGTCGGGAAGCCTGAGGGGAAGAGACCGCTGGGGAGACCTAGACGTAGATGGGAGGATAATGTCAGCGGGATGTATGGGAGATAGGAGTTGAAGGAGACTGGATTTTGTTGGCCCAGGACAGTGTCCGGTGGAGGGCTTTGGTTAATTCAGTGATGAACATTCTTGTTCTGTAAGCCATCTAGTTAAGGAACAACAGTCCTCTCTCAACAAAATATTGTAAGATTTGGAAAAAAAATCACATACTGCACTGAATCAAAGTTTTTCTTTTTAGAAGAAAATAAGATAAATAGGTTTCAAGTGGAAGAAATGCCAGTCAAATACAAGTCTTATTGTCGAAAAGTTGGAAATTGCCGCTTGGTAATTTACAAGTACTGAAAAAAAATTTGAAGTGAAGGCAGACAAATTATTCATCTAGACGAGAGCTACCTCCGTTCAACTGATACTGTTGTGTCATGCTGTCATGTCACATTTGAGAAAGAGGTGGGCACTACATCCTTGGTGTAAATAGGGCCCAGACTAGTCATAGCTCATGCAGGGAGTGAGCTATGATTTGTATCCAATGCTTTATTCATTTTTAAGTCATAGACAAAACTGGGGATTAGTATGGAGAAATGAGTTTTGATAATTTTTTACAATGACTATAACAGCAACTATTACTGAATCTGCCTCATAATTCAGTAGTTATTCTTGATAATGCATTTTTACAATGACTATAACAGCAACTATTACTGAATCTGCCTCATAATTCAGTAGTTATTCTTGATAATGCAATATACCACTGCACTCAAGAGAATAAAATACCAACTTTGCTACTCTATAAAAAAAAATATACTGTGACATGGACAGAAATAACACATTAAATTCTAACCTGCAATGAAAAAGCCACAACTCCTTGGGCTGATAAAATCAGTGATAACAGAAACACTGTATTTAGTAGACGACATAATTAAAAAGAATGGACATGATACATTGCACCTTTCTCCATTGAAAAATTAAATCCGTGGCGTAACAGCTCCAGAGAGCCAAAGCCGACTAGCTTGACTGCTGGTCTCACGTTCTCATGCCTAAGCAGAGGTGAACGATCATCAGATATAGGGTGACGTGTGGTCAGCATGACGAACCCCCAGTCATTGCTAGCTCTCCTGACCGGATTACGCTACTTATAGTAGCTCCCCAATTTCCTCACGATGCTGGGTTGGCACCAGTCCCATACACTGGTCGAAAGCTCATGAGAAAATTTCTTCTCCCCCGAGACTCGAACCAGCGCGCATTCCGTATCGCCGGTTCGAAGCATGATGCCTCAGACCACGTGGCTACGGCGCGGGACTCACTTTTCTCCATACCACCCTGATTTAAAACCTATCAAATTGGTTTGGGAAGACATCAGAAATAAAGTAGCACAAGAATGACTGTCAAAAGTGGATGTTTTGCCAAAATGTATTTGTTGGATGTACAAAATAAAAGTGGCAAAACTGCTGCTCCCATATGAAGAAAATAAGAGAGGAATATTGGCAACAAGACGGCTCAATTTACGAATCAACAATTGACATCATGATTGTTCACCTAGGGGATAGTTCAGATTCCAAAAACAAAAGACAAAAAAGAACAGAAGGTTTATTCATAAATTCCTAGAATCGCTACTTCCCACAAAGTCACATGAATCTAAGATTGTTAAAGTTGCTTACCACAACTTCGGTTTGTGATAAAAGAAAATCCAAAAGTGAATTGCTAACTGAAGTAAACGTTCCAGACATTCAGATACAATTAGAGATTAGTCCTCGCAAGTAATTTAGAATTCTAGCACAAGAAACTGATGTTTCACCAAGATCTGCAATTAAAAAGCATACTAATATTAATTCAATTTCACCCAAACAATAAAAGCTGTGCATGGGATTAAACAACTAGATTATGCATAAAAAATTCATTTTTACAACTGGTTATAGCAAAATGCATACAGTGGACTCATTGATCCACAACTGCTATTCGTAACTGATGAGACATGGAATAATAACTGACTAACTAGGTGGCTTACAGAACCCAAATGTTCATCACCGAATTAACCAAAGCCCTCCACCGGACCCTGTCCTGGGCCAACAAAATTCAGTCTCCTTCAACTCCTACCTCCCAAAGATCCCACCTGACATTATCCTCCCTTCTACATCTAGGTCTTCCCAGCGGTGTCTTCCCCTCAGGCTTCCCAATCAATACCCAGTGCACACCTCTAGTCCCATCCATGCGTGCTACATGCCCTGCCCATCTCATTCTCGACTTAATCGCCATGGCTGTTGTTCCTTAGTGATATACAATTTGTGACTTTTTCTTTGCACCACAGATTCCACGAAGCTGTCAAATTCTATTCACTTCTTTCTTAGAGGTTTCTTTTTGTTGTTGAAAATGCGTGATCTTGAGAATTTGTTTTGCAATCCTTCAAGATGTTTTTTTGTAGATGAGGTGAATACACTTTTAACTTCACTGGTCGACTGAGTGATATTATAGTCTATCTTATATTTTTCATTGTGTGTTTTAAAATGCTGTACAACTCTAAACCTTGCCTGTCATTTAATTGGCCTGCCAGCTATGCTGTTTGATGTCAACTGCATGATTTTGTATAAGTAAAATGTTTTGTTACAATCCGAATAAGCCACAACACACATTAACTAATATTACTTAATATCCTGAACAGAAGCCAGAGTAACAGTCTCACAGATTCCACAATTAAAGATTTGTAAAGCAATAGTTACATATTTGAGGACTGCATTATGCCCTTGTCTGCTGCAGTGGTGTGCATCCTGAAGTAGGAGTACGATGGACAGTTCTCCAATTTGCGCATGTACAGAAGAGGGTTCAGTACTAAGTTGTTGCGCTATACTAAGATTTTTGTAGGTGCTGTTTCTTTGGTTTATTCATCAATGTCTTGGTCACTGTCTTCTTTCCGTAATACTGTAGGTACTCTAGATGTTGGAAAATTGTCATCAGCGTAAATGAGGTCTTTGTTTTTGGGAACATGTCGGAAGGTTTTTTATTTTGCTAAGTTCTAGCCACTCGGTAAAAAGCAGGTTCACCTTTCATGTTTTTGTAGTTTGTGACCAGATCTTCAAAATGGAACTGTTGATTGGGAAACCAGAATCCCATGCGCCTTAATCCATTCCAATAATGCTTCGTCAATGTCATGAAACCCACATTTTATCACATTTTTGTGTTGAGATTGTTCTTGAATGCAGATAACATTTGCTTTTTGTTCTTCCACAAAGTTGAAACTGTAGACAACAAAACCCATCCCTAATGGCACAGCCGTAGGTCAGAACCAATCTTAACTGTACCATTAAGAATGTGAACAGTTGAAAAGGTTTCATAATGCAAAGAACTGAAAAAAATGTTCTTCCGGAGAAAGCAGTTTTACTCATTTTATATGAGAAATTTTGTGCATAAATTTAGGTAAATGAAATGTGAAGTGAAATTTCTTTGCTGGAGCCATGAACCTGTTATAACTGAGTTTTACTGTATTTATTATTTTCTGCCATGAACAGGTGGATCACATTCATGAAGAATAGAAAAGAGAATAATCACTGAAGAATCTTTGTTCATATGTTCAATCCACTCAAAGCTCCAGTGAAAGGATGATTACTGCTGGAATTCTATAGATATTGATGCTGTGACCAAAATTTATATTGGCTTCCATTCACAATATTATAACATCTCCGACTTCCACAGTGTCTACAGCTCACTTCACTGCTTCATCTCAAACAGTTGGCACAATTAGCTCCTACTGAGTTTCTGTTCTCTTCATCAAAATTCATACTGTTATTAAATAAAATTATATTCTATTGATTCTGTTGAGAGAAATGCAGTTTTTTTTACATATTTTCACTATCATAACTGGAATGTAAATGTCAGTTTCTGTATTCAGACTTCAAACACTTGTCCTCTCTACTTCCCTGCCCTCATCCTCTTACCCCAAGAAAACTACAAGCACGTGACATTGGTCTGCAGGTAAAATTTTGGGTTCTCACAGTGATGAATTTGAAGAAGACTGCCTTCTGGTTGTTGTGTTGTGTAGTCTGGTAGAAATTTCCTTGGCTCTGATGATGTAGGCAGTTAGCACCTCTGAAATGTTGGTAAACTTCTACCAGACTGCACAGTACATCTTTGAAGGTGGTCAGTTATGTTCATGATGTACTCCTATTTCTGTATTCAAAACTTTGAGTATTGCTCTGATCTACCACTCCTGGAATAAACCCACTGCCTCATCCCACTGTTTGCGAGCTACAAACACATCTTGTTGCAAACCATAAATGGCAATAAGTCTGGTAGTTTACTTTCTACTGGACGACACAGCGGTACAAATCAGATGACAGCCGTCTTTGTACTCACTGCCATGAGAACCTCAAATCCTGCTATAAATGACACGATGTAGACCAGTTTCTGTATTCAGAACTTCTAAGGATCTTGTAGTCTTTTCCTCCTCTAAACGCATGCATGATGTAGTATAACTGGTTCTACATTCAAAACTTGCAACAGTGGTCTGGTCACAGCTTCCCCCCATCCAAAACCTAAACACCCTCCCCTTCATCACCTTACTGCTGGCACATTCGGGAAGCTAACAGTTCTTCAGCTAGTTGAGTAATGCCCTGCCATTTATGGTCCCAGAATGTTTACTACTGTTTCCTGAAGAGCCTGCCACTGGACCTTACCACGGCCCAGGTTAATCCAGTCCATTCACCCACTCGGATACTGGGAACGACCCGTTCTTCAAGTGCTTGAACACTGTGGCTCCCAACTTTTTCCTTTGCTTGATCTATAGACATTCAGTAGGACTCCTTCGACGAGGGATCGGCTGGTCGCAAGGCCTCTACCTGTATACAGGACAGCACAACACAGAAAAATGCGGACAGACATCCATGGCTTGAGTGGAATTCGAACCCACGGTCCCAGCGACCAAGCGGCACAAGACCCACACCTCAGACTGCACGGCCACTGTGGATCCCCCACACACCCACATCCTAGTTTTTCTAATTCATCTTAATAATGTCCTCCATACTGTGTCTAGATCTCCATGTGGTTTCTTCATCTCATATTTATGACGTAATTTCTATATGCATTTGTTCAAGTTGTGTGCCCCACCAAATTTATCTTCTCTGATTTGATCAACCCCCAAAGACATGGAAGAAGCATCAAACATTCTGAGCCTCACCACTCGGTGGTAGTGATCAGTTACATTGAGCCAAGAGAAGAACTTGCATCAGCTACTGGATTATATTTTTAGTGCTGCTCTGGAAATGACTGGAAAAGTAACAGTTCTCACTACCTTTGTCAGGGAAACTGTAATATAGGAAATGTTATTAGTCGCACACTGATTAAATTAAATTGTTGCATTATTCTGAGCTGTTCCTGCAGCTATAAGGTCTGACCCAGAAAACAGTTTTCCTGGTGCCTTAACCTTGTCAGAAAATTCCATTTTAAGGTAATAATTTTTAGGCATTGAAGACAGGAGGAGTATTTTCTAATCTTGACGACTAGACATTTTAACTTTGCTGACTTCCTGGAGTGAATGTATTTATGAACTTTCATCTACGTGTATGAACAAGACAAGGTAAAAATCTTGGAACATTTATATTAAATTTGCTTGTTACCTACTTTATTTAAGTTTGTACTTTCTGATATGTAGTGATGTCTTTCAGACTTAGTGAGTTACATCAGATATGACCATGTTTGTGAGTAGAAGAGCCAATAACACAAGTTTCCATTGCTAATGTTTCATTCTTATAGGTAACATTTTAAATAATGGAAGGTAGGTGTAGTTTCCATTAACACAATGAGGCTGAATGAACTGCAAGAGACTGACAAATTTTCCCAGTTGGTTTAATGTTTAAAAATTTGTTTACAAGAATATTTCAGAATGCATAATTTGCGATACAGGAGGGCCAGTGCATTCTCATTACATCCTTTTTATGAGAATTCTGAATTGTGCATACGTATATCTATGCTAGTTGTGTGTTTGTAGTGTTTTAATAATGAAAGAGTTGTGTTTTGTTATTTGTCTTCTGTGTTTTGTAGCACTACTTTAGAGCCTTATGATACAGATCAGATGGCAAAGGAATTTCTGCTGCAGTTCTCAGGTCAAGCTTTTACAGTAGGCCAACAGTTAGCATTTAACTTTGTTGACAAGAAACTGCTGGGTTTGGTTGTCAAGAGTCTCGAAGGTAAGTCTTCACGGAGGGCCGTGATGATAAACAAAGTTGTAAAAGGAGACAGTGTTCACTTGTCAGGCATGTTTAGCAGAAGGTATTAAATGATGTGTATGAACAAAAATAAACTGACTTGAAACTGGCTCACTTTAAGATGATCCGTGGAAGTAATACTCTTTATTGAATTGCAATGAACTCTTACCTTGTATGTGTAATAAGCAAGCAATAAATTTACATTCAGCTGTTCACCATTAGTTGAAATTTATCGAATTTGATGAGAAATTAGAACTGTATAATGCATGAAAATTAAATGTAGATAATTTTTTAATATGTGCGTCAAGTCATATTGTAATAGAATGTATAAAAAATCTGTTTTCAGTGCAGTCTAAACTCAGTCATGATTTTATTTTGCTTTTCCCATAATTGTTTCTTGTGTCATTCTGCTGAAAGAACTCTAGCATTTGTTTTAGTGTACAATGATCTATTGTGATAAGGTTACATGAATAAAATCATGTACTGTTTATGAATCTCAGTCATTTAAATTGTCTCCTTAAGATGAGAATTGAAATTTTTCTAACAGTTGTTCATAAAACTGTCCAGTATGATATTTATTTAGATTTGATTTCTCCATTCTCAAGTTTTTTCATGCATATGGTCAGATGGATGAAGCGACTGTAATAGGTTCTTTGTGGGTTCTGTATGTGCCTAAAAGGTAGAGTCAGTTGAAGTGTGTGCCCTGTCTGCATAAATATAAGGGCTACCATCTGGTGGAAGAACTTACAAAAGTAACTTTTATTTTGATGATGTTCTGGGTTTTTGTGCTATATAGACAAGTCTGCATAGCGCTAAACCCAGAACATCATTCTCACTGCTGTGGAAGTCATTTCTGCTTTCGATATTTTTAGTCGTGTACCACTCTGAATACAATACTGATATTGATTCCCAAAAAAAGAAAAATTGAAATATTCTCTATCTTAATTTAAGAAATAATATGTGTGCTGAAGATGTCTTCTGGGTTGTTGTGCTGTGTGGTCTGGTAGAAGTTTACCAATCCTTCATCAGGGCGATTGCCCTGATGATGGAGACAGCAAGGACCTCTGAAATGTTGGTAAACTTATACCAGAATATACATTGCAATGACACAGAAGACAGCCATCTTCAGATTCACCGCTGTGAGAACCTCAAATTTTGCTTAATATGTGTGCTGACTGATTTTCAGCTGCTGATCTGAGTGCTATCAAAGCTGGTCAGGATGCAAAACCTAAGAAAACTAAAATGGGACGTTGCCTGGGAGATACAATGGTGCAGTTTGAGAAAGCTGAAAATTCATCATTAAATCTTGTTGGAAAAGCGAAAGGGTAAGATTTCTTTTATACTTTGAATCTTACATAATTGTTTCATGGTACATTGCTGGATGAAGGAAGAATGATGTGGTTTTAGAAATGAAAGGTTGGTGGTTGATTTTGCTCTTTTTGTGAGACATTAAAAAGAATAAATTTGGCAAAGGCTCTTATTGATTTTGAAAAAGGCATGTGGTAGTATAAATTGACAGGAGATTTAGAAAATATTACCCATGGCAAATGTATCCAAAGGACTAATGGGCGTGACAGATATGGAAACAGTATGTTCATAGATGGTAAAAAGTCTGAAAGTTTCTTAGAGGGGCTAGGCGTAGAAGTGTTTTATCTCGTGTGCTGTTCAGCAAGTTGACAGATGAGGCAACAAGGAGAATAAGAGGAGGAAAAGAGAGTGGATTGGCAAAATGTGAGTTATACACAGACAGTAATTAACATTTGTTATTGATCTTTTGTTACGACTTCTTTGCATGAAGTGCATGGGCTGCTTGTGTCTGTAGATGTAATTGATTCTACTTGAGAATCACAGGATAGATTGGGATGAAATTTGGTAAGGAGGTTGTACCATCTGCACAACCTCAAAATCATACTCCTGAATATTCTATGAGCAGCGATAACAAAATGAAAGATGAGAAGTCTTGAAGTGGACATCTACGTGCTGTAATCTGGTGGCAAAAGTGAGGACTAGCAACATCTGAATTTATTTGTTTGCCATGGATACCATTGCTGACAATTGTTATGCATTCTTTGAATATTTACTATGGTTTGATCAGGTTAGGACACAGTAGTATAGTCATTCTATCTGTGAGATTTAGTATAATGTTGTGACAGCAATGCCTTTATTATGAATTCTTTTTGTATGTATTTTCAGAAAAGTACCTCGACAATCCATTATCAATCCAGAATGGGATTTTCAGAAAATGGGAATTGGTGGTTTGGACAAGGAATTCAATGCCATCTTTAGGCGAGCTTTTGCATCGCGTGTTTTTCCTCCTGAAATTGTTGAGCAATTAGGTATGTAGGATTCTTATTACAAGTTTTAAAGTTCCGTTTATTTTATCAAGTTATTTGAAACATAGTATTTTAGAGAAGATAATAGGAAACATAAATGAAAGATGTGCCTTTGTGTCTAAAGTTCACTCATAGGTGCAGATAGCCTTACAAGCTGATGCACCTCTTAACATATGTACACACACCCACTTATCGTTATTGTGGAAGCAACTTTTTGTCCCGAAGATTAACTCGTCTTCTTCCTTGTAGACAGCACAAGTTGAAATATTTTCTATTTTAATTTAGGAAATAATGTATGTGCTGAAGTTGGTCATCTTCAGGGTTGTTGTGCCGTGTAGTCTGGCAGAAGGTGCAACAACCCAGAAGACAGGTGTCTTCAGATTCACCGCTGTGAGAACCTCAAATCTTTCTTAATATTTGTGCTGACTGATTTTCAGCAGCTGTTCTGAGTGTTAAAATTAGGGGCATGACAAACACTGATTGATTGATGGAATTTCGGATAACAATAAAAGTGAAATCATTTCTTCTAATAATAAATCAGGACTTGACACTTTATTTATAAACAAGCTTGATCCAAAGCGTTTTAACCAAAACAGTTATATTATCACATAATATCTTATATAGGGATTCTATACACTAACAATCAATTCCTAAATGTTAATATTTGTCTCCCAAGGCGTAGGTATTTTCCTTTGTTTCTGCTAAGCAAGACTGTTCTCTCTTGGTTCTTCCCAACTACTCCCTCTCAATTTGGCTTCTGGGACTCCGTTACATCCGCATTCAGACTTCCCCTTTTCTGCAGCTGCAACATGTAACCTAACTCGCCTCTGTCATTGGTGGTATATCCTTCAATCAGAAAATTGTGCAACCCTAAAGAATTGATACCAGTCTGTGTCATTTGCAGTTGACTTTCAGAATTCTATTTGCTGGTGTTGTGTAGGTGTGGATGTCCCATAAGTGTTGGATGTATAGTCAAATGTCCTCAAACATTTTGCTTTTTTATGTGATATTTAATCTGTTTTTTGAGAAATCTAATCACAGATTGATGTTCAGTTTTCACTGAATTTGTCAGACCAAACATTGTGGCCACATGTTAGCGTTGCATTACCTCTTGTTCATATTTGGAGACCCTGGATTTAAAATCTTGGACCAGAGTCTAGATAACATGAGCTGGTTTTTCATGGTTTACTTTAGTCCCTCCAGGCAAAGGCTGAGGTAGTTGATTTTAGATTATGCCATAAATACATTATTTGCTTTTGAATTATTTATTAATAATTTTACACTGTGTAATTTGTGCCATTGACAGCATTATTAAAAGAACCACATATAAATACAAAAGACTGATGCAGCAACTAAATAATGTTGTTTGCAATTTGTAGTATATTACGCATGTAGTGCCATATGCAGTTTTTAATATGTTGTGTTAGTACTGAAGCCACAGTCACACACTAAAGTGAATTTACATACATTTAATGACGCTGAATTATTTACAACATACATAAATAGAAAATAAGTGTGGAATCAGTGTTGCTTTAAATTGTGATAACATTCAGATCCGACTTCATATGAAATTATTTATGACTGTACTGAAATTATTATGTTCAGAATTAACTGGAATTAAGTTGCAATAATGCAAGCACTCGAATTGAAGAAACTGGTTAGAATGATGTAGTTCTGTGGTTGTGGACTCACGTTGCCTGAGTTGGGAACCACTGTTCCCTTTGATGATCTCAGTGTTATGGATTCTAAGGTGACTTTATGTTTACATAGCCTACGTCTGATTACTCTCATAATGAATTGTGTATCATGATGTAGAATATATCATGGCATTACTTTTGAAATAGTTAGTACACAATGCTACTATCAAACGCTTCCTTCTTGTTATGTTATAATGGCCCTATGGAATCATACTGCATTATGAATTATTCTGCATTGGATGTTGGCTTCTCTGTCTCTGTACCTCAGTCTTTCTCTGTCGTGGGCGGCACATAACTCCCTTGGCCTTCGTCACTCGTAACTGGCGAAGAACTCAGTGTTTTCCCTCACTGCTTGTGAATTGCCCCACTCCAGTAATGTTACAGTGCAACTGTATCTTGGCAATGCTAGAGACCAGCTGAACTCTTTTGATGCTACAGGATGACTGTTCTGTTGCTCAAGTAAGAATCCTGTTTTTTTTCGCAGTAGGACGAGTACGTCCTTCATCAATGTGGTATTCCCGTGACACCTCCCAACATGTCACCGGCAGAAGTGTAAACTATATTCCTCAATTATCCTCCAAACTTCAGTACTGAGTTAATGCTGAGACCAAATAAATGTGTCATCATATTAACCGTAGTTGAGCCAATTACGTTGTGTGCTCTCTAGACGTGTTGCCACATTTACACATTTGCTACTCGTCACTTTCATATTCACACAAGGAATTTACTTAATGGCTCTTTTACGACTGTTCAGTTCATATTATGTTTCTAATTTTGTGCATGTTTTAGGTTGTAAGCATGTAAAAGGAATTCTGCTCTATGGGCCACCGGGAACAGGGAAGACTCTAATGGCTCGTCAAATTGGGACCATGTTGAATGCTCGTGAACCTAAAATAGTTAATGGACCTCAGATTTTGGATAAGTATGTTGGTGAATCTGAGGCTAATGTTCGGCGGCTTTTTGCAGACGCAGAGGAAGAGGAAAAAAGGGTGAGAACTGCATTTTACATGTTATAAATATAAACCTTTGTAGATAATATAACAAAGACTTCATAAAGTAGTCAAAGTACAATGGCATAATAACAGCGTTACTTTGCTGATTTTTAAGAAACCATGAATATTCCTAAAACAGACAGTGGATTAGAAATAAAGTACAGTACAATAAATCCCTGTTGCTGTGAATTGGAGAAAGTTATAAAAATGTCTACGTAAAACAACATTTTGTAGTAATAAACATTAGTGGAACCATGTTACACATTGTATATTATATAATATGTGTTTATAATTAAAAATTCTGAGAAACATTGTTCTGATATGTCATGTGACATCCCATTTGTAAAATGTTGAATGGGAATTTAACCACACTTGTAAACTTGTGAGGTAATTGTAAATTACTTTGAAAATCAATGTGTAAAATTTGGCATGTAAATTATAAATGTGCAAACGTGCTATACACTCCCAAATGTAGGTTGCTCTTATTTATGATAAAATTTTCAGTATTTTTAATTTTCACAAACATTTTTCTGTGCTTCTGGTAAGTTACAGAATATTGTTTCTCTTTAAGTCAGGTATACTTTTCAGTTGACATGTAATAAACTAGTTACTTGTAATGCAGTTATAACCTTGTATCTCTTACGTATGGTAATGTTGTAAGGTCACTTTATTCGATACGGATAGCAGGAAGAAAATGATGTTAATTTATTTGCTATACAGTACTTTATTGTTGGCATTCTTTATGGGGTGAATGTTTAATACCTTCAACATTTGTTGCTGTGCAGTTCTACATAATGACCATTAGATATTCTTACTTGA
Source organism: Zootermopsis nevadensis (assembly GCF_977971745.1). Taxonomy (NCBI): domain Eukaryota; kingdom Metazoa; phylum Arthropoda; class Insecta; order Blattodea; family Termopsidae; genus Zootermopsis; species Zootermopsis nevadensis. The sequence continues at coordinate 6,215,497 of NW_028259163.1, forward strand.
AATTATCAGTCTTTTATTGCATACTAAATCAGGTGCTCACACTAGTGACCTTAATTTTTTTTCCTATTAATCTTATTCCATATCTTCTTTTCTGAATATGACTGTACTCCATTACAGTGTTTTTACAATGACTGTATACAGTCAGACCAGCGACTGGCTCTTAATCAGTTGATGCACAATATATATTACGGTAGCATTATATTTCCATACAAGATGCTTCAAGAGAGACCAGTGCAGGCGAATTAATGAGTTGTGATGGACTGCATAACATAAAAGTTTGAGGCCACGTAACATTCACTCTGTTTTAGAAGAAAATGGATAGTACCGAATATGAGAAGAATATTATACAGGTAGGCCCCGATTTATGCCAGGGTTACGTTCCACCTCCACAGGGCTGTTAGCTGAAGTGGCGTAAATCCAGGAAGAATTATAATTTATTGTACTGGCGTACGAGGAGAAAGCAACTGATGCTGACACTAGCGCCACCTGGGTACCCACTTCCTGTGCTGCATTTATGCTTGTGTTTTCATATTTTCTTTTTATATTTTTTTATTTTTTCATTATTATTTTAAAAGGGCATTAATGTGAAACAGCATAAAATGATGCATCATAAAGCGGGGCCTACCTATACATGTATTTAGAACTTTTTAAATAATGTTCATGTACGTATATACTTATAAATACCTAATGATAGGGCTGAGTGGTTGGCATTTGTGCTTTGTATTTGGGAGGTCTCAGGGGCTTCAAGTCTTGTCCCATATATCAGCTATCCTGGCTGAAGTTTGTGTGGTTTTCCTCTGTCTGTCTAGGCAGAGGCCAGAATAGGTTCTTAAATTAGGCCATGACTGCTTCCTACCATGTCCTTTCCAATATATTATTTATTGAATGCTGTATCATTTCTTATTACATAAAGTGAGCTAATGACATTATTGTTAAATAAACTGCAAACAAATTTTAAATCTACAGGTTCATTTACATCATCAGAGAAATCTATTATTATACGAGGTGCGATCGGAAAGTTTCAAGACTGTGTCAATAGAGGGCGAACCGGATGTAGTACGAGCTTCTGCCGCTAGGGGGTGCGGCCTACATATATAGTGAATCAGTGTGCCAGCCGGCATCATCGAATTAGCATTTGTTTCTTAGTTACGGGCGTTTTGGTAGTGCTTTACACCGATTGCGGATTTTCATGAACAAAGAGTGTGCATCAAATTTTGCCAAAGACTCGCCAAAACAGCTACGGAAACTATGAAATGCTAAAGCAAGCATTTGGGGAGTCCACAATGGGTCGTGCACAAAATTTTGTGTTGCATTCACGTTTTAAAAATGGCCGAACCTCTGTCGATGATGACGAGCGTTCTGGACGACCATCTTCGAGCACAACGCCCGAAAATGTTACGAAGATTCGGCAGGCCATTCACGAAGATCGACATCGTACCATCAACGACTTGTGCGACATTGTTGGGATAGGCTATGGGACCTGTCAGCTGATTCTAAAGGAAGAACTCCACATGCGACGCATCGCAGCCAAATTTGTGCCAAGGCTCTTGTCTGAGGACCAGAAGCAGAATCGACTTCTCGTTTGTCAGGAGCTCAAAGATCTTGCCGGATCGCCGGATTTAGCTCCGTGTGACTTCTTCCTCTTCCCAAAGATGAAAATTCAGCTAAAGGGAAGGAGATTTGAGACGATAGACGAGATTCAGGCAGAATTGCAGATGGTGCTTGACAGGCTGACAAAGAAAGATTTCCAGGGATGCTTCCAGGCTTGGCAGCGCCGCTGGGATCGTTGTGTTCACTCCCAGGGGAACTACTTCGAGGGTGATGGATGAATTTAATACCTAATATAAGTGTACGGGTTTTTATAGGCGCAGTTTTGAAACTTTCCGATCGCACCTCGTACACTATCCTTATCTTTTTCAATCTAGTTCTCATAAATTTAATTTTCTTCTCTTAAGAAACAAGCTTAATATTTTCTTACCATTGATACCTTATTCTTTCAAGTGGTCTCTTTGAATCAGAATTCCCTTTGCAGTCAGAATTACATCGAAGAACTATGGCAGACCATCCACGGAGACAGAAGTTTAATACAGAACTGGAGCCTGTTTGGATGGTTTAGAAATTGTAGTAAATTTAAGTAAGAATGATTGATATCCTAATTTGTTGTGTTGATATTGTTTTCAGCTTGGCCCTAACAGTGGCCTTCATATTATCATATTTGATGAAATTGATGCAATTTGTAAATCTCGAGGCTCAGTGGCTGGTAATACCGGAGTGCATGACACAGTTGTAAATCAGTTACTTGCCAAAATAGATGGTGTTGAACAACTCAATAACATTCTAGTCATTGGAATGACTAATCGCAAAGACATGATTGATGAAGCTTTGCTTCGACCAGGAAGATTAGAGGTAACGTTTTATAACCTTTTGCAGTTATATGACACTCTGAAGGAATGTTAATTCGGATTTTTTACTGTTGTGTTTCATAATTTATATTAACTGGTCTTCCATAGGTACAAATGGAAATTGGATTACCAAATGAACAAGGACGATTCCAAATTCTTAATATCCATACAAGTAGGATGAAAGATTACAAGAAAATCAATCAAGACGTTGACATCAAGGTGCGTTAGAATGATTTTATGTTGCCTGTTGGTAAATTTCATAATTTTTATACGTGGATTCTGATGACCCATGTTATTGGACAGCTTGATGAAAGGTTATTGAAGTCATATATAAATTGGTTCCATGACAAAAGCCCACATGAAAATTCTGCACAGAATAAACCCGTCATAAATTCCCACATGAAAAATGCTCACACGGAAAAATGCTTATAGACATGTGCAATGTTGTGTATAGTTGAGTGAGATAGGTCTAATTATGAACTTCCTCTGTGAACAGACTTTTGAGGGTTCCTCTTACATATTATACTATGTTCTGCATTATCTTCGGACACTGTCCAGCATGGGTGACCGTGTTGTTGCAAGACACCTCATGTCTTTTCCAGACTCACCTTATTACTAATCATGGATATACAATTTGAGTTGTGTCAACTACTGAACACAGTCCGCTTTCTGATGCATCTATCCTTCGTCCGAGGTTAAAGTGAAGTAATTTCCTTGGCTGTGGTGGTACGGCATGGATGAGCCAAACTGTGGCCTTGACCTCCCGGAAAGATGAAGAATTATACTAAAAGGATAGTGTGTAGTTCAGTACCTGCTTTCATTTCACACGTATTCATCTATGGCTCAATGCTTATTTGTAGATTAATTACTGAAACATTCTATTTATAGAAGTTTTTTGTTGTGCCCGTTTTAAAAGCTACTTATTAGAGTTAATATGTTATAAAATATTGTGGTGTACATTTGTTTCTTATCTCTGGGTACTGTTGGGCAGATTTTTGAGACTTTTGATATGGGTAAGTGACTACAGGACTTTAATTGGTCTGTAATGTTGTAGGAATTGGCAGTTCTAACAAAGAACTTTAGTGGAGCAGAGTTGGAAGGTTTGGTGCGTGCTGCACAGTCCACGGCAATGAACCGTCTTATTAAGGCTGCTAGCAAAGTGGAAGTCGATCCTGAAGCTATGGAGAAGTTGTTGGTTAATCGATCAGACTTCCTTCATGCTCTTGAAAATGATATCAAACCCGTAAGTTAAATATTATTGCTCTGAAAAATCTATCAAGGTGTTTTTGGCAGATCTTTTATAGACTTTTAGTTCTACAAATAATTGTTGAATGCTCTGGTCTGGTTACTAGTACACTACCAGACCACAAAAATTAGAGGAATATAAAAGAAGTGCTTTATTATAAACACAACAATGTATTATTATTGTTGTTGCTGCTGCTGTTAAAATATCTTAGCATCATGATACAGTTGGTGTTTTTTTTTTTGGGCGGGGGGGTAGTATTATTGCATTCCACACAATATGGATTCTTGACCAAGCAACCTTGCAAACCTCATCTGCTAATTCTAGGTACAGACATTATGGTGTTGCCTCCACGTCAGGTTTGTGCATCCGCTGTGTTACTGATTACAGGAAATAAAATATGTAAGGATTTGCTGGTCTGTAGTGGCACACCATTTTCTGTGAAAATCAATTACTTGGTTGAAAAGTTGAATGGGGGGACACAAAGTGTTCTGATCACATAAGCTTACTTTTTTACCCATAAGGAAGGAAAATAGGTTAAGAATTTATTTGTGAAACTGTTACATATGCCTTATTGGTTTCTTCTAAGGTGTGTGTTCTGAAGAAGCCACATGTTTCTGTAAAGAATAGGAAGAAATTATAAAGCAACTCAAATCAATTTGAATCGTAATACTTTTGTGTGGTGATAAATACTGTTTTTTTTTACTAGGCCTTTGGAACAAGTGGTGAAGTGCTGGAACATTTCCTTGCTCGTGGAATAATTAACTGGGGTACTCCTGTAAGCAGTATCCTAGAAGATGGAATGTTGTTCATACAGCAGGCCAGGGCTACAGACACGTCAGGTTTAGTTTCTGTTCTTCTTGAAGGCCCACCAAATTCTGGAAAGACAGCTCTTGCTGCGCAACTCGCAAAAAACTCGGACTTTCCTTTTGTGAAAGTTTGTACACCAGAAGAAATGGTTGGCTTCACTGAATCCGCCAAATGCTTGCAAATAAGAAAGGTAGGTGCTGTTTTATTTTTTCTTTCTTTTGGTTTGGTGGAAGGGGAGAGGGAGTAGAGGACATTTAAAATCAGTGTATTTCGTTTCTTTTGAATTTCAGTTGTGTTTATTAATAGTAATTAAAGTTTAAATGTCTCGTCGAAGGAGTCCTACCGAATGTCTATTGATCAAGCCAACGAAAAATTTTTGTACCCGCAGTGCTCAGGCACTTGAAGAACGGGTCGTTCCCAGTATCCCAGTTTAAATGTAAGTATTCTCTTTTGTCTCAGTATGTGAAGTGTGTTTTCTGTGTTTGGTACCAACCTATGATAACCATGCTTGCATTAATACAGTTATAGGCTTTTCAAATGTATTTTTTACTTTCTTCAAAAGATGTGTTGAAATTCCTACTTTTCTGTATCACTTTCCTTCTTGTGCTATCAAGTTTCTTATCTATGAATATCATCAACTCTTTTTATATTCCTGTTTCTTCTCAGTCAGCTGTCTTATCCCAGAAATGTGGTTTGTATTTGTCCTTGTTTTCTAAATGCATTTATTTCTGCCAGTTCTAATTTTATTTCCATTGTCATTGTGTTTATTAGTGTCCTTTAATAAATTTTTAGTTTCTGGCACAACATTGTAAGTCCTGTGTAGTTTTCACACCTGTCTCTTTTCTTGTAATTATATACAGCGATTACTTTGTACCAGTCTTCTGATATTCTTTTTTAAACCCAAATTTTTCTCACAATAAGACTCAGTATAGCCAGCATGTCCCAATTGATCCCACTGCTGTGATAATGTCAACAGATCCATCATCATATCCTGGTGATTTGTAATTTGTCATTTCTTTCCAAATCTGACATCCGTTTCTGCGAGTTTTCTGGGACTTTGTTGTTTTCTGTACTGTCCTCACCTTCATTTTGTGTATATAATAAATTGTTTAAGCATCTTTCCATGTTTTATGTGCCTTTTGCCCAGGCTTTCTTTCCAATTTGACAACTTTTCTGAAATGTTAACTGTAAAGTCACACCAACATGTAGACCTCCACTTACTACCTACTCACTTTATAGCTGAGAAGGTATCCGCGGCCATGACGATGGTTAACAGAGGAATAGAAGTGAAATGACACAAAAATTGTTATGATAAGTAAGAGGTTTTTAAGACATGAGGTTCACCACATATTAAAATGTTCTTGCGGATTTGAAACTGAACAGGTTTTAAGTATTTGAGTGTGAATTTGTAGCAAAATGGAGCCATGAGAAAATATGCCCTGGGCTACTACATCTAGACAGCTTGCTGTAAGACACCGTTGTTAATATTGTCAAAGATTGTTACCCAACTCCTTTATTTAAATAATGCTTGTCAATTTGGTATTTGAGCTCCCATCTTCCTTATCATATAGTGTTCCATAAATCTCTGTTTGTGAAGTCTCTCTATGACATTTTGCCCTAATATTTCCTGGTTGCCATTCTCTAATGGCACTTTACATTAATACTTACTTAGGATACTTAGACGACCTCTTCTTCAGTGCCTTGAGCATCTGCAGGTCCCAACTTTCGTTGGCTTTGATCTATTATACAGTTGGTAGGACTCCTTGGACGAGTGATCAGCCCATCACAAGGCCTCTACATCCATGCCATGAGTGGGATTCGAACCCACGGTCCCAGTGACCAAGTGGCACAAGGCCCACTCCTCAGACCACGCGGCCACTGTGATGGCTCTTTACATTAATAATAAGGATAATTTATATAGTAATTTGGCCTACAGTTGTTTCAGTTCTTAGCTCAGTTCTGTTTTGGATTCAGGTATTTGATGATGCTTACCGCTCGCAGTTGAGCTGTATATTGGTGGACAACATTGAACGTCTTCTTGATTACGGTTCAATTGGTCCTCGTTACTCTAACCTTACGCTGCAGGCACTCCTTGTTCTTTTGAAAAAAGAACCCCCAAAAGGACGGAAACTATTAATTCTTTGTACAAGCAGCAGGAGGTAAGTTTTGGTGCTAATGTAAGTAGTGAATATACATCGATATATTTAATTCTTCAAGTCGGTATTTAAATGCCCCCTAAGATCACACTGGCAGTATTTAAATGGAATGTCAGTAAGAAATTTGCAACATACGAATTATAAATTTTTTCCCACTTCCAGTCTGTAAGTGTGGTCATTTCAATAGCAGATTGCTTAGTAACTTTATTTTCCATCACTCACAATATCGGTTTCATTGTCCACACTATTTAATGGTTTCTCAACCTCAAGACTTTTCGCCTTTATCACTGTTGAATTCACTCTGACTATCGCAGATTAAAATGTTTCTGTTTCCAAATTCAGACCATCCAAAATGCTAGGATACACCATGTTATGTACTGGTTGATACAATGTCAGTATAAAAAAATCAAGGAAATAACTTGTGTGCAGTCATATGGGAAGTACAATGTTTCAAGGTCGTGTGGTCCATTATAACGAAAATACAATGGCTTGTGCATCAATGACAATTTGTCTTGATGCCTTCAAGCAGCAGCTTTACGCCCTGGCCATGCTTTACCCCCCGGGGAAGGGAATCCCGGTACCCTTTGGACAGGAGGCTGGGTGGGCCCCAGAGATAGTCTGGATGCAGAGCCTAGAGGAAAATCCTCTGCCCTTGTTGGGGATTGAATCCTGGTTGTCTTGTACATAGACTGTCACTAAACTGACTGAGCTACCCTGGCTCCATCCAACTAAAATAATAAGTCAGAAATAATAAATGTAACCCGCAATGAAATTAGTAAAGTTTTGAAACATATAGTTGATTAATATGCATGTACTCAGTTTTAATTATTATTTGTGTGAATACAAAATAATAATTAAAAGAAATAATATCCAAATATCAAAATTCAAACTCTCAAACATAATCTTCGCTTCAGTTATGGTATTCTACTGCAGTGAAGTCTAGCGTTCAGCTGGATTTTTACATCAGAATTCATGAAGGGACTCAGAAAAAGCATTAACATAAATTCATATTTTTCTTCAAATTAGGCAGACGTATTGATGTCTTTGTTTAATGGACATCTAGAATAAATCACTATAGCTATTGAAGGTAGAGAAAAGCCACATGTAGACAAGATTATGAATGACTGGAATTATGACACCATCTCATAGGCTTACATCACTTCCGGTTTGATACTTAGGCTGTTGTATTGAATTGTGCTTGCAGGATTATTGCAGTTTTTGGTGTGTTGCCAGCATTGTTAAGCTAATTTATCTTCTTATTTATGTGTTTAGGCAAGTGTTAGAAGATATGGAGATGTTGTCAGCATTTACAGCTGTTGTTCATGTTCCAAACCTTTCACAACCAGATCATTTAATGGCTGTTCTTGAAGAATCAGATGTTTTCACCAAGAAGGATTTGTCAGCGTTATCTCGGAAGATTCATGGGCACAGGTATGTAAAAGTGAAAACTTAACCAAAACACAGTATTAAGCCAAATTCAAAGTTAGATTGATGCTAAATAAAATTATTAATTTGTTTAGAACATACTTAATTCTTTTGTTTAGGGTGTTCATTGGCATCAAGAAATTACTTGCTTTGATTGACATGGCTCGTCAGACAGAGGAGCCGTACAGAGTTATAAAATTCCTTTCTAAACTTGAAGAGGAAGGAGGTTTGGATATGGGCTCCTCAATACAGTAAGCACACATTTTGTGGGTAAGGAGAAAGTTGTATTTGTGTTCAGTTACTTTCTTCAGTATCCGTTGTGAGGGAGACAGAACTATTAGGAAAATCAACATTGATTTAAAAAGGAGAATAACTCCAGATATAAGTACATATTCCATGGTTATTCCAGTTCTGCATATCTAAAAACAGGAAGAAACTATGATCAGTAAAAAAATGTATTTTTGTTCATTCTTGTGGTTTAAATCTTAATGCGTCTTGGTAAAGTCGTTAGAAATATTGACTAGAAGTTTAATTAATTGGAATTTTTGTATGTAATGAATTTCTGTCCTGTTGAAGGTTATCTTTAAATAATGAAGGTGTAAAACTTTTCATTAGTCGAGTGTAATTCTGTGAAAAGATAACACATAGATACAGCAAGATGTTAACATCAGTCTTGATATTTGCCATTTCATGGTAAATTAGATTCCATTAATAGTACATTTCCTTTTAGATTTATCCCAGAATATAAACACTGTTTTGTGATAATTGTATTTATTTAGACTCTGTTTAGTCTTGAAAGACTTCAATTCTATATCGTTGTTGATGTATAGTTAAATATGTTATTGATGTAAAATTCATGATGGGGGTAATGTGGAGATAAATTGCTATGCAAACTTTTGCTGTAGGCAAATGTGAGAACCATAAATGTAAATGTTCCAGTTTTCATAGTGTGCAAATTTTTATGAAATGTTAAAGAGTTTTCGTCACTGTAGCTGTAGTAAGAAGAATGCACTCTTTCACTTTCACCCCCATCATATATAGATGATGTTATTTATGAAGATTGCTGTCTTCTGGGTTATTGCGCCCTGTAGTCTGGTAGATTTCCACAAACGTTTCAGAGGTCATACTGCCTCCGTCATCAGGGCAATGAACTCATCGCCTTGATGATGGAGGCAGTATGACCTCTGAAATTTTGGTGGAAATCTACCAGATTACATGGCACAACAGCCCAGAAGACAGCAATCTTCAGACTTACCGCTGTGAAAACCTCAGATCCTACGATGTTATTTATAACTGTTAATTACATTCCTCATTCTGTAGTTGACCAAGAGTGTAATCAGCTCTAAATTACTGTGTTTCATCTTGAGAATTAAATTATGTTTTTAAATTGATTAATTTTGTTGACTTTGATTTGACCTTACTCTTTTATATACCCCATCATAGTTGCATTGGAGAAGTACAGTAGAATTTGAAATGATCCAGTTAAGTTATCGTCGGTCATTGTTTTGTCAGTTTTGCCATATCCAGTATTAAATGTTTAGATGTCACCAGACACGGGACAGAATCGTAGTAGTGCATATCCTTGGGCTGTTCTGTACAATCTATTGGCTAGTCATTTATTTTAGCATTACTGCATTGCAACATTTTACACAGGGAGGTATATTACCACTTTATTTACTAGGGTTTGTCGGTTTTTAAAAACCGTTTTTTTGGATAAATTTGTAAAATTCTAAAACAGGTTTTTAACATTTAAAAAACCGGTTTTAGATACTAGAATTAATATGTAAAAATTAATTAATTAAAAACGTTAACATTTTGACTTGAAATTGCCTCGGGCGCAAGCATATTGTAGTAAAATTAATCTTCGTGAGTCAGGCTGAAATTAGTTCCAAATTATTAAATGCTTTAGAAATATGAATTCAAGAAAGAATACAAGTTGGATTGGTAACCCTTTTGCTATAGTTGCAAAATCCACAAAACATTTCAACAAAGAAATCTAGTGTATTTCCACTAGCTTCAAAATTCGATATTGTTAAGTTATCTGGAAAAATATTGTCTAGAATATATTCAAATTCTTGTATGGAAACTGATTCCGAAGATGAATATATTGGAGACGGAGAAACCATTAATCAGGGCAAAGCTCTAAAAGGAGCCATGGAAAAATCAATTCATAGGTTTCTTGAGGAACCTGAAAAAATAATATCGAATCCGAAGATACTGAAGGCCGAATTATCAGTATTTGAGACAACCAATAAAAGAACAAAGAATTTGGATTTATTATTTGATGCCCTGAAAACGATAAAACGAAGTTCAGTAGCCAGTGAGAGAGTATTTTATATTTCATGCAATTTTGTATCTAGAATAAGAACAAGATTAAGTAATCGTTCAATGGACATTTTATGTTTTTTGAAATCATATTTCCTGAAGAAAAATGCTAAATGAAATAAAAATTTATAATATATATTTTGTACGGATTTTAGGTTTTTTTGGTTTTGTATGTGGTATATTTTATTTCGTTCTATTTTTGTAGTTCCATAACTATTAAGTAAACTGAAAATTTTTAAAATAACTATAAATATTTTTTACTGTTTTAATTATATTTTGTTTTTGTAAAAAATCGAAAACCGGTTTTTTGGAAATACTGGGATTCGAAAACTGGTTTTTTCAAAAGTCGGTTTTTGTATAAACCCTATTATTTACCAAACCCCTATATATAGCATGATTTTATTTAAGTGCTACCAGTTTATTAAATGAAAATGTAACATATGTATCACAAATAACAGTATTGATTTATGTTCATGTGGTGCAGAACTGATATTCCCTAAAAAGAAGGCAGACAACTGACTAATTTACTTTCACTGCTCAGAATATTTATTATGGCTCCAAAACTGACAAAATGTAGTTTGCCTTAAGCTAGAAATTAGGACAGGAAAGTCTTACACATACAATATTACATGTGGTTTAACTGTGCATATTTTGTCATTTCAGATCCACAAAAGTAAGTCATTTAGTAAGTCCATGCACAGTGAAATTTTGAAATTAATACTGGAGAATGAATGTGAGAACAATCCATTAGAATATTATATTTTATCATATATTCAGTAATGTTACTCACAGTTGCTTTGTAGCATACACTTAAATGTAGGTACAACTTGCAACTGGTAGTGATTTGAGAGTTTGGATTTGATACTGGCAAAGCACAAGAGATAACTGAAAAGGGGTGGACCTAGTAGTTTCCAAATATCCTAATTTATGGAACCCTTTCATTCCATGTTTTCAATTACACGACCCTTTCCTTAACATACTAAAAGCTCCCACTGTGTCAGATAAATGTTATGTGAAATTTAAGGTTCTCACAACTGTAAAGATGATACTATTCTGGAGGAATATAGTGTCTGTCTTCATCCCACAAGATAATGTGATGTGTTGAATATTCACAGAAGTATCATATTATATATATAATGGCTTATACCAACATTATTTTGTTGGGCTTTTTTATTGTCTGATGTGTATTTAATATACACAGCTATTCTAATGTATCTGGTCTAGTATTTAAATAGTCTTGAAAAATCAGTCAATATAATGAAAACCAGTCGCCTGAAGACTGGAATAGAGCCAGCTCATGTAGGAAGGAACTTAATCTTTTTATTTTGAGATGTATTCTGATATGGTCTTACCAAGTTCCATTTCTAGCTTTACACAGTCCTTACAATTATTTTTACTTTTTAAATTTATTTTATGGTTCAGAATTGGAGCTTGAACTATATCTGCTCCTCTCATACCCACCATCTTGCCATGTACTTGATTTGTTAGATAAAGTATATACTTATTATAGAAGTTAAAATTAGTGTATTCTTAATCTCTATACACAAACGTTACTAGGTTCTGTAGCATTATTTATGATGCTTCTATTCAGACAGCTCTAAATTAATATGTGAAAATGTACAGTATTTAATTGATATGCAAAATTATTAGTTTATAAATAAGGTGATAAAGTGTTACAAATGTGGTTTAAGTAACACATAATAAAATTTAAAGTTGTAGTAAATTTTAACTTCATGCTGTGATTTTAAAAGTGTCCACCATAATCAGTACTCTTCTATAGAACAGTTTCAAAATCTCAGGCTAGTGTATTAATAAAATAAATATGTTAGCATATAGATTAATCATTTGCAATATCTTAATTTATTTGTGTTAAAATAATTTAAACTTCTAATGAAACTTAGCAAGGAATTGAAATATATGTTTAATTTATAAAATAACAGATTAACATGTGCATAACTTTCTGGTGCAAGAACTAATTGAAAACGTCTTGATAGTAAATAACTGGATTCACAATTTAAATTGTTTGCTGGTTGCCTCTGTGACAATTATATTGGTGAGCAGGTACATTTTACATCATATGTTACATGATTAAAAATAATAGGTGTAGAGTGGCAACCTTGCCTTAAAATAGTGGTTTGGTTGGTTTCTTAATGTATTTAGCAACACTTTAGCTGCTTAGGTAATGTAACATGGGCTGTGCCACAAGTCTGGTGGTAAGATGCTGGCTTCTCACCGTAGAGACCCACGTTTAAGCTCAAGTGACCTCGTGTGAGATTTACGTTGGATGAACTGGCAATGGAGCAGGTTTCTCTGTGATTTGGTTTTCTGCTGCTAATCATCATTGTACCATTGCTTCATACTCATCTGTCACCGTCTCACGAGGCGTGTGATAGCCCTGACCAAGCAGCAGTTTATAATACAGAAAACTCTCGGTTTATGAACATTCCCTATAACGAACGTCACGATTTATCCAAAATTTCTTAAGGTCGCCAATAGGTAGAGTTCCTTATAAAATTAAATGGCAAACGTATAGTCAACATAATTTTAATATTTAAATAAATAAACTTTTAAAAAATTATTTATTACAATAATTATCAGAAAATTATTATATGATAATTATACTGGACTGTTGTTGGTTAATAAAACTAATCTAGCCAGTAAAAAAACGTTGGTTTACATGCCACACCACGTAGAATGTATTCTTGCGTAACGCATACATACATTATAATAGAACATATTGTACACACCATTCGATGTTTAGTACATGGGTTTAATGCTTTAAAATGGCTGCTAACGTATATGATACGTGTCGTAAAAGTTCAGGAATGAAAAATACACATAATGAACAAAAACGTACAACAAACAATTTCTTGAAACGGAACTGGTTCGTAAATCGAGAGTTGACTGTACCCTTCATACCTTCAGAGGGGCTGCCTGTCACCTGCAACTTGGAGTAGAGGAATTGGTTGTTTAGTTTTTATGTAGTTTTGATTGGAAATGAGATTATAAATGATGAATTAGGTAAGATGTAAGGAAGAGACATGGCATATTTTACTGGACTATATTGGCATTTGCTTCAAACGATCTGGAGCCAGATAATAAACAACTCAATCAAAATCACCAGCTTCTAGACCAAGAACCAAATGCTGGATGTTCGAATTACAAAGATATCAGTTAGCTACAACATTTTCAGTTTCTGTTTCCTATAAACATAGACAAACATTGTTTAGGAACAGTCGTGAGAACATGCTCAGATACATACTTTTATTGGTTATAACTTATTAATGTGTAAGTACAGAGACTCCAGTTTATCATGACACTGATGGCTTTGAAATCTAAGGACTGCAGGCAAGCAGCTTCTTCCCAGGAAACTAACCATAAATCCCACGCAGGATTAGACAAGTGCACTGGCATTCTTCAAAGAGTGGATGGATCTGTGTGTAAGTCCCATTTCTTGACTCTGAACTTAGATTTAGTCAGATGAAGCACATTTTGCATTAAGCAGGTATGTAAACAGTCAAAACAGAAAATCGTCATTCTGTTTATGAAGTGCCTGTGCGCTGTGAAAGTCATAGTTTGGACCACAATTAATGCTAAGAGAATAATGGGGCCATTTTTGTATAAAACAAATTTTGAATATTTTGTTACATCAATTCTGACACACTTCTATGGTCACTTTACTGAAGATAAAATAACATATGGGTGTTTCACGCAGAACAATGCTACAGCCCACATAGCTAATGCGTCTGTGAATGCATTAGTTGAAGCTTTTGGTGATTGAGTGATAAGTCGAGGATTGTGGTTTCCTACTCTCCTGATTAAAGTTCTTATGATTTTTAGTTATGGGGCATGCTAAAAGCAAAAGTGCATGTAAATAATTCTCTTTCACTACAATAACTAAAAAATTATTTGGCAGTGAATTTATGTTATTCAAAGACGACAATTTTTCCATGTGTCTAGAGACATTTTCTTAAGATGTGAAGCCTGCATAGCAGCAGAAGTTCAGCATTTTTAGAGACTACATGGAACCAAGGTATGTCATGCTGTAGGGGGGAAATGGGCAGCAAACAACCAGCCTGCTCTGCTCTGTGGGAAGCTTGCTGTAAAACTGTAAGGGACCTGGACATATGATAAAACACTGTGTATGCTAAAAATAACAAGAAAGAAAGACTGAAGTTCTGATAAATATAAACTTTATACATTATTTTGGTGGTGATGTTTTTGGCTTTGTTTAATTTCATATGTTGCCTAATCCTCAAGAAGTACTTATTCATGATATTTTGCCTACCACTTGATAGACATTTGCTTTTATGGCTCAGCTCTTGCTATGCCTGTAATAATAAAATTACTTTCTTCATTTTGACATGCTGGCATATAATTTCATAACTTGGCATATCTAGGCAGCAATTAATTTGTTTTGTAAATAAATAATATTGTATCTTCATCCATGCACCTGTAAAAAATGTGTGATTTTACATTGTCTACAAAACATGTGGTCAACCAAAAATATCTATGAGCCACTAACTTAGTAGTTTGTGATGTATTTCTTTTTTAAAAATCATTCCTGAATGTGTATACACATAATTCAGGAACAGTGCTTGCTTAATTGGATCTCCTTTTCACATCTCAGGATATTTTGTGTTGTTACACAGTGGTGTGATGTGGGATGTTTTGGAATTGTAAAATCAAACTATATAAACTTTTCCTCTGCATGTAATATTCGTTTTGGTGTTCAGCCAACATCATGCTTGGGTATGTGGGGATAGTGTTCACATATTCCAAAATAAATGTTTCCTATGCGAGACTTGAAATGTTTATGGTAGCGAGATTTCAGGATGTGATCATCTGGGTTGTGACGCCATGTAGTCTTCTTGTTGATGGTTACCAACATTACATACGTCCTCCATCTTCAGGGTAGAAGTGTGTTCCTCCAAACACCAATTCTCACCTAGAAAAGTATACAGTATCACAACCCAGAAGCGGTCAGTCTGAAATGTTTTCATTAGTCATATTTATTATGCTTTTCTTTCAGTCACATGATTTAATACAAAGTGGAATTAAAATTGGATTTTTGCTTGGCAGGGTGTTCTTTGTTATTGCTTACATTAAAATAGAATACACAGTGAATTTGTACATTGTCAGTAGCACAATATATTAAATAACTTAGATTATTTACTGTATTCATCTTCTCGTATTTACTTCTTTAAACTGTGACTAGTTTCTTCTGCTATGTTGTAAAGTATTTTCATTATATTTATAGACGATAACCCCGCGTTTGTGCACATGTTACTCAGTGCTTTCAGGTATGTTCCTTTTCATCACTACGTATGCATACTTTTTCATTGGTATGGTATGTTATTTTGAATGAATATTTGTATTTCCAAATTTTTTATTATTTTTAGAACAATTTATAGTTTTGTTGGAACAAAGTGGATGAAAATCAAATAATTCTCTGCCTAATGTTAAAGAATGGAGATAATTTTCAGTCTCATACCATTGTTTTTACTTCTGTCTGGCCTCATTTTTCAGTACTTATTTACATGATGTTGGTAGCACTTTGCAGTCGTACATGAACAGCTTTATCTTATAAATTGTATTATCTGTAACAGTGGCACTAAGTGCCATATTGTAGGTTCCATTGGTTATATTTGATTATTATAAAATGATAATGGAAAGATGCATACTTATAGTGTAATTTTGTGTATTATTTACTTATTAAATTCTAGGTTCATGTCTTAGATATCAAAATTATTGAAAATAAATGTTAACTTTCTTTTATTTAGTAGATTGTTTGCAAAATTTGATTACCAAATAACTTAGTCATCATTGTCCACCAATATACAGCTCAACTGCGAGCGGTAAGCATCATCAAATACCTGAATCCAAAACAGAACTGAGCCAAGAACCAACTGTCCGCCAAATTACTTTATGAAATATCTGAATTATTATTAATGTAAAGAGAATGCCTAGTACCATTAGAGAATGACAACCAGGAAATATTAGGACAAAATTTCATAAAGACCTCACAAAAAAAGATTTATGGAACACTATATGATAAGGAAGATGGAAGCTCAAATACTAACCACATTGACATGCATTATTTAAATAAAGGAGTTGGGTAACAATCTTTGACAGTATTAACAATGGTGTCTTACAGGAAGCTGTCTAGATGTAGTAGCCCAGGGCATATTTTCTTATGGCTCCATTTTGCTACAAATTCACACTCAAATATTTAAAACCTGTTCAGTTTCAAATCTGCAAGAACATTTTAATATGTGGTGAACCTCATGTCTTAAAAACCTCTTACTTATCACAACTCAACTCCTTCTTTATAAATCTCCATCTTATTCAGCCTAGAAGTACCAACTCAGGCTCTACATATTCTAATATGCACACCAACAGCTACTTGCAACCTTGATCCCATGTTAAAAGCAGATCCAACTTCATGGATGAAATTCTGTATAAATTAAATAGGTAAGAAAACTCTAGTTTGTGTTAAATTGTAAGAATCCTTTTTCTTTCTATATTTTACATATGAATAATCATGTTTTGTTATTGCAGAATGTTACATTTTCTTGTGACAGTTTATAGCTTTATCTAGTATCATATTCTATAAACAATTTGTGTGAAAAAGCATAATCAAAGTGCAATGCACATTTATCTACCTTTGGTGAATCACACTTTTGTTAAGTAACTTCATGATGATTTTAATTCCACCATATATGGCCATTGTGTCTGTTGACTGTTGCACACATGTAAAAATGTTGCTTTATCAGAAAAGTATGTTATTTCAGTGCAGGTAAACATTTGTAAGGCAATCTGTATTTTTGATTCATGATCTGTATGTTATCTTCCAGACCAGCTGAAGCTTATAGACACGTGCAATGTTGTGTATAGTTGAGTGAGGTAGGTCTAATTATGAAATTCCTCTGTGACCAGACTTTTGAGGGTTCCGCATTATCTTCGGACACTGTCCAGCATGGGTAACCGTGTTGTTGCAAGACACCTCATGTCTTTTCCAGACATCACCTTATTACTAATCATGGATATACAATTTGAGTTATGTCAACTACAGAACACAGTCCGCATTCTGATGCATCTATCGTCCGAGGTTAAAGTGAATTAATCTGCTTGGCTGTGGTGGTACAGCATGGATGAGCCAAAATGTGGCCTTGACCTCCCGGAAAGATGAAGAATTATACTAAAAGGATAGTGTGTAGTTCAGTACCTGCTTTCATTTCACACGTGTTCATCTAGGGCTGGACGCTTATATGTAGATTAATCACTGAAACATTCTTTTTGTAAAAGTTTTTTGTTGTGCCAGTTTTAAAAGCTACTTAGTAGAGTTAATACATTATAAAATATTGCGGTGTACATTTGTTTATTATCTCTGGGTACTGAGGTACAGGTACTGTTGGGCAGATTTTTGAGACTTTTGATATGGGAAAATGACTACAGGACTTTAATTGGTATGTAATGTTGTAGGAATTGGCAGTTCTAACAAAAAACTTTAGTGGAGCTGAGTTGCAAGATTTGGTGCGTGCTGCACAGTCCGCGGCAATGAACCGTCTTATCAAGGCTGCTAGGAAAGTGGAAGTTGGTGAATGGATCAGACTTCCTTCAAGCTCTTAAAAATGACATCAAACCCGTAAGTTAAATATTATTGTTCTGAAAAATCTATCAAGGTGTTTTTGGCAGATCTTTTATAGACTTTAGTACACTACCAGACAACAAAAATTGGAAGAATATAAAAGAAATGTTTTACTATAAACACTGTAATGTATTATTATTGTTGTTGTCATTGTTTTTGTTGCTGCTACTGTTAAAATACCGTAGCATTATGATACAGTTGTTAGTGAGGGGCGGATAATATTATTGCATTCCACATAACCTGGCTTCTTGACCAGGATCAGCAACTGCTACAAATCTTGTGTTTTTAATGTTTTGTTTTGGTAATGAAATTTTGTAATCCAACAGTGAAATGCAATGTAGTTCATAGATTACCATGCTCTTCACCTGTATGAGGTCAAAGAATTGTATCCTATTCAAGTCAAAATTATTTTATTGCTGGCAATTTTAAATATCTTATACGGCTCGTAGCCGATTCGCCATATTGGCTTGGAAACAGTTGTACACAGGTTCGTGGATTTTGCAATTTACTGTAACATATTTGTATATAACTGTGTATAAATTATATTTGATTATTTAGGTTTTATGCATTATTTACTGTATTTATTGTATTACATATCTTTAAGCTACGGATAAATCTAACTAAATTAGACCTAACCTAAAAATTAAGATAAGGATTTCAAGTGAAGTGAAGTAAAATTATATGAAGTGCTGAATATTAAAGTAAGTAAATCGAAGTGATGTTCAGTAAAACGGCATATTCCATTTAAGTGCTCTGTGATTTTAAATGTAAGTACAGTAAATTGATTTCCACGTGACTATTTTCCTACTTGCTTGTTGACCTAGTTTTATATTATTTGCTAACAAACCCATACAATATTTTTTTGTTAATAGATCTGTTTTGTAGATTAAGTTTAGTGAATTTATCCTTTCCCTTTTCTTTTTGGAAATACGTGAGTGAAGTGCGTGTGTATTTAGGTTACTTTTGTTTATTGGTGGTGTAACTGTGTGCTGTAGTGACATTAAGTGAAATAGTTTTATTTGTTCATATTCTACAAAAGTTGACCTTAACAAAAACTGTATAATTTTCAAAGATTTATTACTGTACATTATTTCAGGACCTTATGTTAAGTTGTATGAAAGTATGAAGACAATTGTTTTCTGGGTTACAGTACCATATAGTCTTGTAGAAGTTTACCAATGTTTCAGACAGCATTGCTGCTTCCATCATCAGTGAGATGAGGGTGATGAGTTATTACCATGATGATGGAGGCAGCAGTGAAACATTTTTTAAACTTCTACAAGACTATATGGTGCTATAACCCAGAAGACAGCAATCTTTGTACTTACTGCTGTGAGGACTTGAAATCCTACTTGGTACTATAGTGTTTTTCACTTTACGTGGCAGCTGAGTCAAGTTCTGCTCTTTGTGAGTGATCACCCAGAGCGTAGGTTGACATTCAGTATGAGCTCTGTGTAGTTTATTCAGAAGGCATGTTGTGGAAGCAATGGCAGCCAAATTGCAAATTTCCATCTATTCCTTCCGTATTGTTGTAACCTTGTTTTCTGGTGGAGAATAAAAGGTGTGGATTTGCATAACCAAGCTTTCAGATTAATATACAGTATTTATGAGTGTCTGATATTTGTTTGAAAATACATTGAACAAAGCAATTCACATTCGTCGAATAACACTGTTTCACGATGTTATATTTGGAACCACTATGTGTTTAATGTTCTGTTGCTTCCTTCGTTCTCCTCCCTCCCAGATTTAATACTTTCCAAGTGACTGCATGTGATAGGTGCAAACCTCAGCTGCTAATTCTAGGTACAGACATTATGGTGTTGCCTCCACGTTACAGGTTTGTGCATCCGCTGTGTTGTTACTGACTATAGGAAATAAAATATATAAGGATTTGCTGGTCTGTAGTGGCATACAATTTTTTGTGGAAATCAAGTATACTTGATTGAAAAGTTGAATGGGGACACATAACCTTGCTTTTTACCCATAAGGAAGATAAATAGGTTAAGAATTTATTTATGAAACTGTTACATATTCCTTAATGGTTTTTTCTAAGGTGTGTTTTCTGAAGAAGCCACATGTTTCTGTTAAGAATAGGAAGAAATTATAAAGCAACTCAAAACAAGTTGATTTGTAATACTTTTCTGTGGTGATAAATACTGATTTCTTTTGTCTAGGCCTATGGAAGAAGTGGTGATGTGCTAGAACATTTCCTTGATAGTGGAATTATTAACTGGGGTACTCCTGTAAGCAGGATCCTAGAAGATGGAATGTTGTTCATACAGCAAGCCAGGGCTACAGACACGTCAGGTTTAGTTTCTGTTCTTCTTGAAGGCTCAGCAAACTCTGGAAAGACAGCGCTTGCTGCGCAACTCGCAAAAAACTCGGACTTTCCTTTTGTGAAAGTTTGTACACCAGAAGAAATGGTTGGCTTCACTGAATCTGAAAAATGTTTGCAAATAAGAAAGGTAGGTGATGTTTTATTTTTGTTTCTTTTGGTTCGGGCGAAGGGGAGAGGGAGTAGAGGACATTTAAAATCAGTGCATTTTTTTCTTTTAAATTTCAGTTGTGTTTATTAATAGTAATCAAAGTTTAAATGTATGTATTCTCTTTTGTCTCAGTATGCGAAGTGTGTTTTCTGTATATGGTATCAACGTATGATGACCATTCTTGCCTTAATACAGTTATAGTCTTTTCAAATGTATTTTTTACTTTCTTCAAAAGATCTGTTGAAATTCATACATTTCCATATTACTTCCCTTCTTGTGTTATTAAATGTTTCTTCTAATCTTTGAATATCATCAACTCTTTCTATATTCCTGTTTCTTCTCAGTCAGCTGTCTTATCCCAGAAATGTGGTTTGTATTTGTCCTTGTTTTCTAAATGCATTTAGTTCTGCCAGTTCTAATTTTATTTCCATTGTCATTGTGTTTACTAGTGTCCTTTAATAAATTTTTAGTTTCTGGCACAACATTGTAAGTCCTGTGTAGTTTCCACACTTGTCTCTTTTCTTGTAAATATATACAGCGATTACTTTGTACCAGTCTTCTGATATTCTTTTTTAAACCCAAATTTTTCTCACAATAAGACTCAGTATAGCCGGCATGTCCCAATTGATCCCACTGCTGTGATAATGTCAACAGATCCATCGTCATATCCTGGTGATTTGTAATTTTTCATTTCTTTCCAAATCTGACATCCGTTTCTGCGAGTTTTCTGGGACTTTGTTGTTTTCTGAACTGTCCTCACCTTCATTTTGTGTATGTAATAAATTGTTTAAGCATCTTTCCATGTTTCATGTGCCTTTTGCTCGGAGTTTCTTTCCAATTTGACAACTTTTCTGAAGGATTAACTGTAAAGTCACACCAACATGTAGACCACCAAGGAAAAAAATACCTACTCACTTTATAGCTGAGAAGGTATCCGCGGCCATGACGATGGTTAACAGAGGAATAGAAGTGAAATGACACAAAAATCTGTCCATGAATTTTTTTTTATTTGGTTTTACTCACTCATTAGTTTACTCCACTACATGTTTTGATCCAGGATGAACCATCTTCAGGTGGACTTATCTAAGGATTCTATTGACTGACAGAATTGTGTGAAAGTCGAAATCACATTAAGAATAGTGAAATGATAAAATAGATTGACATTGATTAAAATTGTTAAAATTGAAGTCTTTCAGCAAGCTGCGTATGTTTAAAGTTGTAAAGTTTTTATCTCAAAAATCCTTGTTTATGTTGGTTTTTTATATTCAATTAGCTGATGTTCGTATAAATATAACTCATCTTCTTGCTCAAGAAAGGGATGTTGAGTAATGGGGTCATCTGTGGAGCTTTTTGGACCAGTATTCTAGATGTTTAAAATTCACTATTTAGACTGAGTTACACTAAATAGGGGTAAGTGGTCAGCTTTACACCCTATGGACAGGAGGCTGGGTGGGCCCCAGAGATAGTCTGGAAGCAGAAGCTAGAGGAAAATCCTCTTCCCTGTTGGGGATTGAATCCTGGTTGTCCAGTACATAGACTGTCACTAAACTGACTGAGCTACCCTGGCTCCATCCAACTGAAATAACAAATGTAACCCACAATGAAATTAGTAAAGTTTTGAAACATATAGTTGATTAATATGCAGGTACTCAGTTTTAATTAGTATTTGTGTGAACACAAAATAATAATTAACAGAAAAAAATATCCAGATATCAAAATTCAAACTCTCAAACATAATCTTCGCTTCAGTTATAGTATTCTACTGCAGTGAAGTCTAGCGTTCAGCTGGATTTTTACATCAGAATTCATGAAGGGACTCAGAAAAAGCATTAACATAAATTCATATGTTTCTTCAAATTAGGCAGACGCATTGATGTCTTTGCTTAATAGACATCTGGAATAAATCACTATAGTTATTGAAGGCAGAGAAAAGCCACGTGTAGACAGGATTATGAATGACTGGAATTATGACACCATCTCATAGACTTACATCACTTCCGGTTTGATACTTAGGCTGTTGAATTGAATTGTGCTTGCAGGATTTTTGCAGTTTTTGGTGTGTTGCCAGCATTGTTAATCTAATTTATCTTCTTACTTATGTGTTTAGGGAAATGTTAGAAGATTTGAAGATGTTGTCAGCATTTACAGCTGTTCTTCATGTTCCAAACCTTTCACAAAAAGTTCATTTAAAGGCTGTTCTTCAACAATCACGTGTTTTCACAGAGGAGGATTTGTTAGCGTTATCTCGGAGATTTCGTCGACACAGGTATGTAAAAGTGAAAAGTTAACCGAAACACAATATTAAGCCAAATTCAAAGTTAGATTCATGCTAAATAAAATTATTAATTTGTTTAGAACATACTGAATTCTTTTGTTTAGGGTGTTCATTGGCGTCAAGAAATTGCTCGCTTTGATTGACATGACTCGTCAGACAGAGGAGCCATACAGAGTTATGAAATTCCTTTCTGAACTTGAAGAGGAAGGAGGTTTGAAAATGCGCTGCTCAATACAGTAAACACACATTTCATGGGTAAGGAGAAAGTTGTATTTGTGTTCAGTTACTTTCTTCAGTATCCGTTGTGAGGGAGATAGAACTGTTAGGAAAATCAGCATTGATTAAAAAAGGAGAATAATTCCAGATATAAGTAAATATTCCATTCAATTCTATATCGTTGATGTATAGTTAAATGAAAATATGTCATTGATGTAAAAGTCATGATGGGGGTAATGTGGAGATAAATCGCTATGCAAACTTTTGCTATAGGCAAATGTGAGAACCATAAATGTAATGTGTTCCAGTTTTCATAGTGTGGAAATTTTTATGAAATGTTAAAGAGTTTTTGTCACTGTAGCTGTGGTAAGAAGAATGCACTCTTGCACTTTCACGCAACCCCCATCATATATAGATGATGTTATTTATGAAGATTGCTGTCTTCTCTGTAATTGCGTTGTGTAGTCTGGTAGATTCCACATTTTTAGAGGTCATACTGCCTCCATCATCAATGCGATGAATTCATCACCCTGATGACAAAAGATCTGTTAGCAAGCTGGTCACTGCACTTGTTGAAGAGGGTGGGGTAAGTGCTACCTAGCACTGTGGGTGGAAACTACACGGGAATTGCGATGATGTGCCATACATTAAAAATATATTAAAGGACACTAATAAATATAATGGCAATGGAAATAAAATTAAAACTGGCAGAACTAAATGCATTCAAAAAACAAGGGCAAATAGAAATCACTTTTCTGGGATAAGACAGCTGACTGAGAAAAAACAGAAACATTTGATAAGACAAGAATGGAAGATCTTTTGAAGAAAGTAAAAAAATACATTTTAAAAGAGTATAACTGTATTAAGGCAAGCATGGTTATCATAGGTTGATACCATACACAGAAAACACACTTCACATACTGAGACAAAAGGGAATACATACATTTAGACTGGGATACTGGGAAGATAATATTTACATTTAAACTTTAATTACCATTAATAAACACAACTGAAATTCAAAAGATAGAAATGCACTGATATTAAATGTCCTCTACTCGCTTTCCTCTTCCCCCAAACCAAAAGAAACAAAAATTAAACAGCACCTACCTGTCTTATTTGCAAACATTTTTCAGATTCAGTGAAGCCAACCATTTATTCTGGTGTACAAACTTTCACAAAAGGAAAGTCCGAGTTTTTTGCAATCTGCGCAGCAAGAGCTGTCTTTCCAGAATTTGGTGGGCCTTCAAGAAGTACAGAAACTAAACCTGACGTCTCTGTAGTCCTGGCCTGCTGTATGAACAACATTCCTTTGTCTAGGATCCTGCTTACAGGAGTACCCCAATTAATGATTCCACGAGCAAGGAAATCTTCCAGCACTTCACCACTTGAAGATGAATATTCATTGTCCTGATGCTGGAGGCAGTATGCCTCTGAAACGTTGGTTAACATTGACCAGACTACACGGCGCAATAACATAGAAGACAGCAATCTACAGACTCACTGCTGTGAAAACCTCAGATCCTACGATGTTATTTATAACTGTTAATTACATTCCTCTTTCTGTAGTTGACCAAGAGTGTCATCTGCTCTCTAAATTACTGTGTTTCATCTTGAGAATTAAATTACATTTTTAAATTGAATAATTTTGTTGACTTTGATTTGACCTAATTCAGTTGGCCTCTGTAGAGCGATGTAAAGAACTAAAACATCAGACCATAGAAAGCGCTGCGAAAGGAGCACGTTACTCTAGTATGGCCAAAAGGGCTTAAGTGACCCAAAGGCCAGTTTTGTAAATGTATGTTACATTCAGTTTGGTTAGGTTGAGTTTGGTCAGTTTTTGTGGTTAGGTTAGGTTGGGTTTGGTTAGGCTAGGATATTTTGGGCTGTTTGTTTCCAAGTCCATGGTGGGCTTCTTTGGCCTTTTGTTTGTTTTGTAGTGTTCTGTCTGACGACAGGTCCATATATTATGAACAGGATCCTTCCAACCTCTTCATTTTGTCAGGGACCTGCTCATACATATATACATTCTTGGCAGAGATGATCAGAAGTGGTTTGCCATTGCCTTCTTCTGTGTGTGAGTGGAGTAATTGTTGGGATGCCACGGAGAAACCGGGGAAGCCCCCGGAGGAAAACTCCGTGATGCCTAGACCACGGCCTTGCCCAACACAAGTTATAAATTTGAGCACCACCGGGAATTGAACCCGGGACCCCAGGCTTACAAGTCTAGTGTTCTGACTGCTAGACCACCGTGGTGGTTAAAGGAACTAAAATCACCAATGGGCCAGAAGGCCTAAAATTTCCAAAGGGCCTAAATGGTAAAAATGGTCAAAAGGGCCTAGATTTTACAGATGGCCTAAATGGGCCAGAGTGTTTAACTGGCTCAATTGGGCTAAAAGAGCCTAAATCACCCTGAGGGTCTAAATGTCCCATTGGGGCGTAATTTATCCAAATAACCTAAATGGTCAAAAGGGCCTAAATGGCCCATAGAGCCTAAATTGTCCAGAGGTCCTAACTGCCTCAAATGAGCTAAATAGCCCGGAAGGCCTAAATGTCCCATTGGGTCCTAAATCGCCCATAGGGCATAAATTGTCCAAAGGACCTAACTTACCAACAAAGCCTAATTAGTCAAAAGAGCCTAAATAACCCAAAGGCCAGTTTGGTAAATATACGTTAGGTTACTTTGGGTTAGGTTAAGCTTCGTTAGTTGGCTGATTGATAGGTTGGGCTGTTTCTTTCCAAGTCCTGGGTGGGCTTAAGTTGCCTAAAATAACCAATGGGCTAGAGGGCGTAAAATTTCCAAAAGGCCGAAATTGTCAAAATGTCCTAAATTGTCCAAGGGCCTAAATGGGTCAGAGGGCATAAACTGTAAGAAGGGCCTAAATGGTCAGAAAGGGTCTACATGGACAAAAGCGCCTACATCGGCCAGAGGGCATAAAATGTAAAAATGGCCGAAATGTTCGAAAGGGCCTAAATGGTCAAAAGTGCCTAAATTGTCTAGAGGGCCTACCCGGCTAAATGGCCAAAAGGTCCTAAATGTCCAAGGGGGCCTGAATTGCTCAGAGGGCATAATTGGCCCATACGGCCTAAATTGCCAGAGGGCCTAACTTGCTCAAATGACCAAAAGGGCCTAACTGTCCCATTTAGGCCTAAATCGCCAATACGGCCTAAAATAACCAAAGGACCTGACTTGCTAACTGTGCCTATATAGCCAAAAGGGCCTAAATGACCCAAAGTCCAGTTTTGTATATTTACGTTAGGTTAGGTTGTTAAGTTTGGTTATGCTGTGTTAGGTTGAGTTAGGTTAGGTTACGTTATGTTAGGTTAAGTTATGTTATGTTATAATGTTGGGTTGTTTTGTTAGGTTAGGTTGGATTAGGTTAGGCTAGGCTAGGATAGTTTACGGGGGGAGGCGGATTCATATGTTGGGCTGTTTGTTTCCAAGACCAGGGTGGGTTTCAGTAGCCTAAATGGCCTAATATTACCAATTGGTCAAATGGGTCAGAGGGCCTAAATTTTCCAAAGGGCCAAAATTTCCCACTGAGCCTAAAAGCTCCAGAGTGCCTATATGGGCCAGACTGCCTAAAATGTCCAAAGTTCCTAAGTGGTCAAAAGGACCTAAGTTGTCCAGAGAGCATAAATGGACCAGATGCCCTGAAATGTCCAAAGGGCCTAAATGTCCCACTGAGCCTAAATTTTCCAGAGGGCATAAAATGTCCAAATGCCCACTGCCTCCGCACAATTTCTACTCTGTCCTTATTTTCGTCTGCTAGAGCCATCTAGTAGGAATCAGGAGAGACTTGTGTGAGAAATGGCCGGCGAGTTTTCCGTACGAAACATCTCGTTCATGCTTTTTCGTGCCGTAAATCTTAGGCATGGAACCGCCGGCTTTACTTCCGCTCGAAGGAATTTGTGCTACGGATTTTTGTCACCCCTTGAAAATCCATCGACCTCGGCCGGTTTTGAACCCACATACCTTGGGTCCAGTGGCGACCACATTAACCACAAGTGCACTGAGGGCGACAAGTTCATTCAAATATTACTTTGCCAAATTAACAAGAGGAAAGTTTATGAACATGTTTTTTATTTAATATTCTTAAATATATAATTCATATTTAATTAGAAACTATTTAACAAAAACTAATCAATTTACCAATTTAAAAAACTGAACTATTTAACAAAAAACTAAACAATTTAACTTTTTAAAGTTGATAAACTATTTGACAAAAACGATTAAACTATTTAACTAAAACAAATTAACTGAAAACAATTTAACTATTAAGTTCTTAACTATTCTAAATTGGAATTGTCATGATATTTCCCAAAGTAGATGCAAACTGAATAACGTCCATTTCTGGAATCTGAAAAGTAAATAAACATTTGGATCAGACTAGGAACTAGAATTATGGGTAACAAGTATGAAAACACATGCAGCGAATATCTCGTAGGCGATCTCTAAGGATGCAGGTTTTGAAGGAATTTGTGACGAAACTCAAGGTGAAAGACACTGGACTTATTCTGTCTCTTGTATAAATTACAAGCTTCAACCTGATTCAGCAGTTTCTGGGGTGACCTCTGTTTGACCCTCTGTTTCATCTACCTGTCATAACCTGACCTGGTGTTGTAACTTTTATGTTGTGCGATTTTGAACTGCATGTAACGTACGAGTCGGATGGAAGGCTGGAAATAGTTCAAATGTTTTCACGAATCGGCGTTGGGCCCACATAATTGTTGAAATCCAAAGGAGAGTTCACACTAACCTCATTGTTAATAAACTGCTGAATGTCGACTTCTTGAGTGGCGTCCAGAAATCTTTCGTTAGAATAATAGCCAATTTCTGCCGAACCAAAATCTGTCTCAAATGCTGGAATAGGAACATTTGCGTCTTCTGCACCTATGGTGACGTCACAAATGAAGCTCAGTGAGCCCGTAATTGAATGAAACAAACTTCTTATAGTATTGATACAACGTGCAATATAATAGTATGATGGAAATTAACTGGTGGATATTAAGCAGATGCACGCTTTCCAAATGGGATCTGATGAAAATGTGACAGAGGATTTTGACATAAACGCAACGGAAATGGTTAACAGGAATAAACGTTTTATTACAGGAGATTTCAGTGCTCAAGTAGGAAATTACGTAATTCTCGTAGGTCAAGAAAAATGGCGACGTGTGAATATTTAATGTCCTTATAAATATAAACTATTTGTAAAATATCTTTGCTTTCAACAGCCAGTTTATTTTTAA
Organism: Zootermopsis nevadensis; assembly: GCF_977971745.1. Classification (NCBI taxonomy): domain Eukaryota; kingdom Metazoa; phylum Arthropoda; class Insecta; order Blattodea; family Termopsidae; genus Zootermopsis; species Zootermopsis nevadensis. The sequence goes on from NW_028259163.1 coordinate 6,243,733, forward strand.
AGAAATACGAGGGCAGATAAATTAATGGGATATTCATCGCCCTGATGACGGAGGCAGTATGACCTCTGAAACGTTGGTTAACATCGACCAGACTACACAGCGCAATAACCCAGAAGACGGATATCTTCATACTCACCGCTGTGAGAACCTCAAGTCTTAAATAAATAATTGCCAAATTTGAGGTTGTGATAGATGAAACTTTCTCAAAATGTTAATACATCTGGCCACATTCACCATTTATTATGAGATCATATGTTGGCAGTTTATGTATAAGCCCAGTGTTTTAAAGTGATTCTGTGAAGGACATAATTCAGAGTGATACATCTTGTATGTAGCATGGAATGTTAAGAAAATCCAAACTGAGATTCACCTTTGAATATTATCTTGTTAAATGTATCTTTTAAGTTAAATATGGGGGCACACATGTTGTGTCATGTTTTTCGTTAAGCTTCCTGTGATTTTGTACCTCACTTTTAAATTGTATCGGGCAAATTATAGGACACGAGAGAAACATACATTTTAGTCGGAAATGTTCTTTACGACAACGGCCCGCAAGTAACCTGGTCATACAGTGAACGGATCGTTCAGAGACTGACAGCAAATTCTGGGTCCATGAGTGAGAGGGTTCGTCAGAGACAGGCCCTGGCAGTTACCGGGTGGAGAGAATTTTGGAAAAAAAATCAAATATTTCAATTTTTTTAAAAAAATAAAAATGATGGAAAACTTCCAAATGGTGCACTACACTAAAAAATTGGAACAATTTTTATATAAATTTTTTCCCCAATAATTTCGAAATATATGGTTTTGTGCGATTTTTATACAATGTCTAGCAATTTTTGATGTTTTGAAAATTTTCAAAATTTGCACCACCCGAACAGCTCTCTATTAGAACTCGTACCTGCCACACCAGGTTTCCATATGACTCTGTCATGGCTTTTCGAGCTTTCTGCCTTACTCAGTCTCTTTCTCACTGGGTCTCTGCTGGACCCGTACCCTGCCTCACCGTCTGCCGGACAAGGGTCTTGCCTCACACGGTCTCTGTCAGAAACGTTCTTTACTATTCCTCTTCAGCAATGGCTGAAGTTCCAAATTTCCCTGTCCCATTTCAGTATGATTACAGTTTGGCAACATGTTAAATAATTTATCACTTTGTAACAAGTAGGTGTTTTATAATATACGAGTTTATGGACTATCATATGGTAGCTACAAACATAATTAATTCATCTTACTCAATCATGTTTCCACCATGCATTGGGGGGGAGGGATATATATATTACTGTAGAATTTTTTTTTAATATTAGTGTTCTGTCTTGCGACAGGTCCATATATTATGAACAGGATCCTTCCATCCTCTTCAGGCTGTCAAGGACCTGTTCACACATATATACATTCTTGGCAGATGATCCAGAAGTGGTTTCCCATTGCCTTCTTCTGTGTGAGTGTGAGTGGAGTAATTTTTGGGATGCCGTGGAGAAACCAGGGAAGCCCCTGGAGGAAAACTCCGTGATGCCTAGACCACTGCCTTGCCCAACACAAGTTATAAATCTGACCCCAAGATTACAAGGCTAGCGTTCTGACCACTAGACCACCGTGGCGGCTACTGTAGAGAAATACTTGTAGAATGATACATCCATAAAATAATGCACACACCACAAGGTACAACAGTGATTTGTGATTTTATGTCAGTGTACCAATTGAAACTAGCTCGAATTTATAATCATATTTTTTTACTGATAAATATAAACATTTTACTGAATCACAAAGCACACCTTTACTCATATGAGATGTATATTAAAATATGTATGCATTGTATATAGGATGTTAATTTGTATTGGTCATTTTAGAAACTGATCTAAAATTCAATTCTTAATTCTAGTAAATTCAGACATTGCAGTAAAATAAACTACAATTTAAAGACGGTGTTTACAAGTAAGATTATTTCAAGTTAAATGATTGAGAAAGGATGGAAAGAAAATAAATTAAACAATTATAAAAATGGATGTGGAAACAGTTAAAATACCAAACTATTTATGAACTTCACATTTGTTCATTTTCATTCGATAGCAAGAAAAACTTCACTTGGGGAAGATTAATACTGATGAGCTTTACTAAAATTTACTCTAGAAACTTAATTCACATGTGTGAGATTTCAGTCTGAAGTGCTTGCTGCTTCCATCTGGAGGCAGCAAGGACCTCTGAAACATCAGTAAAATTCTACCAAGACAGTACAGTGCTACAACCCATAATTAAACCATCCTAATTTATATCTATAATATTTAGATCGAGTTTAAGCATTAAGATGCCTAATCCATTCAAATATGAATCAGAGAGAATTATTTTTGTCATTTTATATAAAGATCAAAATTTGGACTCATATAAAATGCACGTTCACAGATGTTGATGAATGTAGCCATTAAATTAAATCAATTGGTAATGATCATTAATCAGAAATATGTTGAAAATTTGTTATATATTACATAGACATGTAAGAATTAGCAACTGCAGTATTTGAAAGAAAAATATACTGGTCAACTTTAAAGGGTACCAATGATTGTGCGTTACACTCGGGATTGGTAAACTCTTGGACTTTGTCAGGGACTGAGGTCAGCTCGTTCTAACAGACCCAACTGAGTCGGTGCCTCTTCCCTCTTCACCTGAGGACAGATTGATGGACAAAGACCAAGAATTTAATTATCCCTGAAAATTATACTGGCATACAGCAGTACATAACCTATTAAGAAATTTCTTGAAAGTTTCTATCGATTTGTACGTGCAGGAATTAACAGGTCCCAGAAATCTTGCATTTAAATAAATGCAATAAACTTCAAATCAACAACTTTTATGTCACATTACTATTAGTATCATGAGACAAGTCTGGTTTCTTTTATTATTTTCAGTTTAACCAACTCTGCAGAATCCACCTTTTAGATCACCCAAATATTTATACGAGATAAAAAAGCTTCATTGCATCTGAGAAACAAGATGTGGGACCTGTTAAACAGTTACGTGGATATACACCAACATCATAATGCCAAAAATTAAAATCATTACACCAAAATGGAGTACCACAACTACGAATAAAATGTCTTGGAAATAAATAATCGTGTTACAAAGGTTCAGTGTAGAATTCGTCTTTTTGCCTCTTCAGCATTTATAACACCAGGACAGTTGTAAGATGGGGTTGTTAATATCATTGGTATTTTTGTGAATGGGGGACACTATGCCTCTGTGGAACTGCAGCTGCTATTAGGCCCGGAAAAAAGCAAACAAGTCAGTGCACTTAAAAAGCAAGTGAACACACATAGAGAGTAAGGTTAAGGAACCACATGTTCTTAACCTCACCACTAGGAGATGAGTTGTCAGTTTTACTCTCTGGCTCTTTCTCCTCTGAGGAAAGAACTCATTACACCATGAATGGAAAGCTAGATAAGATGATGACAAAAAATTAATGCCCTGGCTGAAACTGAACCCTGGCTGGGAAGCCCATAGCTAGTCACTTTGCAGACTGAGCTATCCCACTTACTAAGTAGTTATTTTAAGTCTGAAAATATTTTGAATGTTGATAAACAGTTAACTGAACTTAGGAATAACATATAGTAGTGAATTGCAAAATTTAAAAGTTCAAAGTCCAATAAGAAGAAATATTTATAATCCTCAACTGGATGTGTCCCTGTGTGTGTGAGTGTGTTCATTCGTAAGCACACACTTTTGTTCTTATGGCAACAAAGGTAATGATTTATTTTAAATAAAATTACATTATTAAAAATTGTAAATATTGTATTTGTTACAACTGTCCTGAAATAAAGTTCTGGCACTAATTATTTAACATTGTTATTTACTGACTACCTCAGCCATTCAAGGCTATTTCTGTCAGATACATTTGTTGATTTTGTCATGGAAGACACACAAAAGTACCTAATGCAGCAACATTTCAAGTTCTAAGATGTCACTGTCTCTGTTGCTGTCCACATACTTCATAGAACCAAATATTGACAGTTACAACTTTATAAATAAGAGAATACACCCAATAATCGATGTATTTGCAGTATACAATTTTAATGAAAACTAGTTAACATTTACAGAAGATAAACCTGAAATTTAATTTTGCTACTGTCCCTTTATCCCTATAATCACAGATATACAGAATACAAAACATTAAAAAAGTTGATAGCAGAAATGCTTTTTGTCAAAATGAAAAGTGCATGAATATACAATATACGATTTATATTTTCAGATAAGTATGAAGGTGGAACTTTAGAAGGAAAATATGGTTATAAAAAATAATACAAATAAATTTTTTTACACCGGAATTGCAAAGGCTTAAAATTACACAGTGTTTATTTCCTTACACAATAACAACAACCAAGAGATCTTTTTAATAATAATAAATTGGTTTCTTTGCTGTACGAACTGAATTTTGTTACACAGCAGCCCCGAGGATGAGAGCAGAGATTGCTGTCGAAACATTGACTGAAGATACGGTTTACTCACCAATCAGCCACATAACGTGGCTTGTAACCCAAGTGTCTTTCATCAGAAATCGTATCTGTTGGCCCTCCTGCCTAAGACCTGCTCCAGACTAGCACAAAGAAATTATATCCTCCCTCTTCTTTACAGGAAAATGTGAGCAAAATTCAGCTTCCAGACACTGTGGTCTTAGTATATATTAATTCAGAAGATGAACAATGTGCGAAAGGGCAATTCTGCACATTATAATGCACCATCACCAGAATACTTCAGACTCTGTTTAGATTTTGTGTTTTGTATTCAGAGTCCTGTAAAGCAGTGTGAATTCACAAGAAAAATGGTTCTTGCAGAGTTATATTAAATAATATAAAATTTAATACAGATAAAAGAAAACATTGACCCAATTGAAAGTTAAACACACATGCCTGCCATCCAGGAAATGGATACACTCATATTTTGGTGGAAGATTATAGCATGTACAAAGTAGCTTTAATATGGTCTAAGGTTAATTATTTTGAATAACTAAACTTGTTATTACATATTGATATGTTTAATTAGATGACTGTGAGTTATTGTTTTCATTTGCACTTATATTACTGTGAGACCACAACTTATAGTTTTTAATTACTAATTCTAAACTTAATATTATTTTTTATAATACATAATTTCAAACAATGGCAAGTCAAATATAACTCTGGTTCAGAATAAGAAATGTATCCATGATGGACCAAAGACGGTCCAGAGTGGCTGAAACTTGATGCCCAGAATTTAATTTTACACTGATGAGGATGATGAAGATGGTGTATTGTATGTGACAAAGTTTGTTCCCTTATACTTAACAGCATAACAACAGGTTGCAAAACATGGATATTTGAATCTTCTCTGGTGCAAACTTACATTTTACTAATTTATTTATAAAAATGGGACAATGATATTTACACTTCTATTTGTACTCTAACTGGCAAAAGCTCAAAATTTAGAAGTATATACATACACATTATTTTCCTTAAAAGGGAATAGTCCACTTGGTCAGATCATAACCTCACATGAAATTTTTATCATTTACAGAGCCCACACTATCTAGTGTTAATTGCCCACAAAATATGAGCTGCAAACACACTGTACAAGGTTTAACAAAATGTGTCCAAAATTGGAATGTGCAGTTCAAATTTATACCACATGACAGCATGTCTAGCAGCACTGTGGCATTTCCTGGTGGATTCCAATGAAGTATTTATTTATTTACAAGTTCCAAGAATCCAATAGTGGATATAGAACATGTCACAAACTCAAGTATAAAAACATAAAATACATACATTAAAAAATTACATCTAGACAAGCAGCGTACTAAATTCAAGACAATATAATTAATATTTTTATTACAATAGTTATCCAATTAAGTACTCATCCACAGTGTAAAACGAGTAATTAAGAAATGCCTTAATGCAACCTTGAACTTTTTAAAATTATTTGAGGTATTCTTAACCTCTGTGGGTAATTTATTAAATATCTTTATACCCGCATAGTGAACTCCTTTCTGATAAATAGTTAAATTGGCTTGGGGTAGATACAAATTTTTGTCTCTGTCTAGTATCAATAGTATGAGAGTCAATGTTTGATGGAAAAAGAGTTTTGTTTTGTAATACAAACAATAATAAAGAAAATATATATTGTGATGCCAACGGTAAGATATCTAATTCTTTGAATATATTTCTACACGATACTCTATTGCTACATCCCATCATTGTTCTAATTGCCTTTTTCTGAAGGAGAAAAATAGTGTAACTACTAGATGAATTTCCCCAGAAAATGATGCCATAGCTCATCAAGGAATGAAAGAAAGCATAATAAATTGTCTTTAGTACTGAAATAGACATATATGGTTTCATATTTCTAATTACATAGCAAGCCTTGATCAATTTTTTAATAAGTAGATCAATATGATTCTTCCAAGTTAATGCACCATCAATCATAATTCCCAAGAATTTAGTACAGAAGATATTATTAATGAATTTATTATTATAACTTATTGTGACAGTATCTGACATTTTTCTCTTAATTTTAAAATTAATATAATGTGTCTTATTAAAGTTTAGTGATAATCTGTTCATTCTAAACCATCTATTTATATTTTCAAATGTTGCATGAATGTGTTTATTAAAGTCGTTTGTATTAGAATGAGAAAATAGGATGCTAGTATCATCAGCAAAAATTATAGGTGTAGCAAATTTAGTTATTATACTGGGTAAATCATTTATGTATAAAAGAAACAACAAAGGTCCCAATATAGACCCTTGTGAACTCCATATCTAACTTTAAGCCAATCTGAGGCTGTACTGTTACTGTCATTAGTATGTAATACTGTTCTAATGTATCTGTTATTTAAGTAAGATTCATAAAGTGCGTGATCTTTCCCATTGATACCATAAAATTTAAGCTTAAATAACAAAATTTCATGATCAACACAATCAAAAGCTTTTTCCAAATCACAGAAGATGCCTCCCACTATTTGTTTGTTATTCATGGCATTTAAAATCTCTGTAGTCAATTTATAGATTGCATTATCTGTTTTTAATCCTTTCCTAAATCCATATTGTTCAGTACTTAAAATATTGTATGTGGGCCAGACATTGGTAAGACTGTGAAAGACTTAAGAAATGTCTGACACACACAGGCTCATAAATATATCAGAAATCAAAACAGAGCTCACAAAATGCATATGATAAAACTATCTACAAATCTGTGCACTATAACTGTCACAGAAGTGTGAAACGTCATTACAAAGTTTGTCTTCTTAGGTTGATCTAAGTCCTATGCTTCTTGGTTCTTATATAGTATTTACTGCGTGTGTGATTTATCAAGTCTTTCACAGCCTTACAATGCCTTTTGACTTGACCAACTAGACCATTCCCTTGTACGACATTTAGAAGCACAAGCAACTTGCTTTGGTCTCTGGAGTATCAGCGTGCACATTCTATCCCTAAATACTGTTCAAGATTAAATATCCTAATTCTAGGCATAACTGCACTGATTATACGGCCACAGGAATCTGGGAGCCTAAAATGTCAAATTTCGGAAACTGGGAGTAAAGTAGATCATAGTGCCAGTTCACTTTATTGATAGAGCTACCAAAACCGGTTGAACCTTTCTCAATTCCCGAAAGATGGCTCAAAGAGCAAGAACGCTCCTCTGCTCGTAGTACCAAGGGTACTCCATAGAGTGCATCCGCTACCGCACAATAATATTGATTTTAGTTGTTCCTTTCCTCTAAGGTTAGGTTTCGCAATGGTATCGCGGCATGCAAATTTTCGAAAAATAAAAGATGCTGCAAATTGTCCAAAAAACGCACAAAACTAAAAAAATTGAGAAATTTCAACTTCAATTTTTTTCCAAATATTTCGATACTTTTTGTTTCGTGCGGTTTTAGACAATTTTCAGTATTTTTTGAATTTTTTTCAAATTTGAAACTTTTTTCAAAATTTTCTCTACCCGATCACTACCAGAACCGGTCTCTACTGGACTACGTGTGTGTAATACACGGTCTTACACGAACTTCCAAACCCGATCTCTGGCACCCACTATTACTGACGGTACTTGCTTTAACCGGTCTCTTTCTCACCCGGTCTTTGCACACTCCCCGGCAGTGAAAGAGCCTTTCAGAGACGGTACGACAGTGACCGGTTCTGGCAGGGATCGGGTGGCGAGTATTTAAAAAAGAATTGAAAATTCTTAATATTTTCGAAATATTATAAAAATGCTGGGAATTTTCCAAAAGGCGCACAAAACTAATTTTTTTAAAAAATTAAGTTCAAAAAACTTTTCAAATATTTCGAAAATATTTTGCTTTATGCGCTTTTTAGACAATTTTTAGTGTTTTTGACCTTTCTACATTTTTTAAAAAAATTGATTTTATTTACAAAATTTCAAAACTTTTAACATTTTCTGGACAAGTTGCCTGACGGGATAACCTCCCATCAGCAGCAACAAACCCTAGTTTGAATGATCAAGGCTCCTGCCACGACTAAACCCCGTTAGCATAAGCAAATTCCCATTTTAGTTTTAATAGTGGGTATGGTGAAACTGACAAAACAATGACTGACAATAACTTAACTGGATCATTTCAAATTCTACTGTACTTCTCCAATGTAACTATGATGGGGTATATAAAAGAGTAAGGTCAAATCAAAGTCAACAAAATTATTCAATTTAAAAACGTAATTTAATTCTCAAGATGAAACACACAGTAACTTAGAGCTGATTACACTCTTGGTCAACTACAGAATGCGGAATGTAATTAAAAGTTATAAATAACATTGTAGGACCTGAGGTTTTCACAGCCGTGAGTCTGAAGATTGCCGTCTTCTGGGTTATTGCGCCGTGTAGTCTGGTAGATTTCCACCAAAATATCAGAGGTCATAACGCCTCCGTCTTCAAGGCGATGAATTTGTAGCCCTGATGATGGACACAGTATGACCTCTGAAACGTTGGTGGAAATCTACCAGACTACAGGGCGCAATAACCCAGAAGACAGCAATCTTCATAAATAACATCATCTATATATGATGGGGGTTGCGTGAAAGTGCAAGAGTGCATTCTTCTTACTACAGCTACAGTGACAAAAACTCTTTTAACATTTCATAAAAATTTCCACACTATGAAAACTGGAACACATTACATTTATGGTTCTCACATTTGCCTACAGCAAAAGTTTGCATAGCGATTTATCTCGACATTACACCCATCATGACTTTTACATCAATTTCATATTTATATTTAACTATACATCAACAACGATATAGAACTGAATGGAATATTTACTTATATCTGGAATTATTCTCCTTTTTTAATCAATGCTGATTTTCCTAACAGTTCTGTCTCCCTCACAACGGATACTGAAGAAAGTAACTGAACACAAATACAACTTTCTCCTTACCCATGAAATGTGTGTTTACTGTATTGAGCAGCACATTTTCAAACCTCCTTCCTCTTCGAGTTCAGAAAGGAATTTCATAACTCTGTATGGCTCCTCTGTCTGACGAGCCATGTCAATCAAAGCGAGCAATTTCTTGACGCCAATGAACACCCTAAACAAAAGAATTCAGTATGTTCTAAACAAATTAATAATTTTATTTAGCATGAATCTAACTTTGAATTTGGCTTAATATTGTGTTTCGGTTAAGTTTTCACTTTTACATACCTGTGCCGACGAAATTTCCGAGATAACGCTGACAAATCCTTCTTGGTGAAAACATCTGATTGTTCAAGAACAGCCATTAAATGAACTTTTTTTGAAAGGTTTGGAACATGAAGAACAGCTGTAAATACTGACAACATCTCCACATCTTCTAACATTTCCCTAAACATATTAGAAGATAAATTAGATTAACAATGCTGGCAACACACCAAAAACTGCAAAAATCCTGCAAGTACAATTTAATACAACAGCCTATGTATTAAATCGGCAGTGATGTAAGTCTATGAGATGGTGTCATAATTCCAGTCATTCATAATCTTGTCTACACGTGGCTTTTCTCTGCCTTCAATAACTATAGCGATTTATTCCAGATGTCTATTAAGCAAAGACATCAATGCGTATGCCTAATTTGAAGAAAAATATGAAATATGCTTTTTCTGAGTCCCTTCATGAATTCTGATGTAAAAATTCCAACTGAACGCTAGACTTCACTGCAGTAGAATACCATAACTGAAATGAAGATTATGTCTGAGAGTTTGAATTTTGATATTATTTCTTTTAATTATTATTTTGTATTAACACAAATACTAATTAAAACTGAGTACCTGCATATTAATCAACTATATGCTTCAAAATTTTATTAATTTCATTGTGGGTTACATTTGTTATTTCAGTTGGATGGAGCCAGGGTAGCTCAGTCAGTTTAGTGACAGTCTATGTACTGGACAACCAGGATTCAATCCCCAACAGGGGCAGAGGATTTTCCTCTAGCCTCTGCATCTAGACTATCTCTGGGGCCCACCCAGCCTCCTGTCCAAAGGGTACCGGGATTCCCTTCCCCGAGGGGTAAAGAAAGGCCAGGGCGTAATGCTGACCGCTCACCCCTATCTAGTGCCGAGGTTAAGAATGAATAGAAGCTAAAACCTTCTCCCCCCCCAAGTGTCTACATGGTGTACAGTAGGACAGATTTACTTTTACTTTACTTATTTCAGTTGGATATAAGCAGGCCTATGGCTAATTCATGTAACTGACATTGGAGAGGGCTTTGTATAGCCTATTTTGATAGTCATCCAGTGTATCTTATTCTTTTATGTTTGAAAGTGCAGAGGAAAGTTATACCAATTAGTATGAAGGACGGGGGTTGTTAAACACAGCTGCATACCACTGGCCAGTTAATATGTATGACATATGAGGCTCAAGCCCTCTGACCTCCATTTTCATCACAATGGCTCATCACAAAAGATCTGTTAGCAAGCAGGTCACTGTTTTTGTTGAAGAGGGTGGGTATCATTTTCCCAGAGTTCGCAAGAAGAGCATGGCTATAGAAATATTGGACAAATTATCATGTGTTACTAGGACACTAGAATTTCAAATAATCCTAATTTAACCCTTCCAGCCACTTGCCCACGAGCACTCACAGATAGAATGCTCCTTTATCAGCGGTATCCTGAGTACGAAGTTGCTGCCTGAAGGCATCAAGACAAATTGTCATTGATGCACAAGCCATTGTATTTTCATTATACTGAACCACACGACCTTGAAACACTGTACTTACCATATGACTGCACACGAGTTATTTCCTTGATTTTTTTATACTGACACTAACATGGTGTATCCTAGCCTTTTGGATGGTCTGAATTTGGAAACAGAAACATAATAATCTGCGATAGTCAGAGTGAATTCAACAGTGATAAAGGCGAAAAGTCTTCAGGTTGAGAAACCATTAAATAGTGAGGACAATGAAACAGATATTTTGAGTGATGGAAAATAAAGTTACTAATCAATCTGCTATTGAAATGACCACACTTGCAGAAAGGAAGGGAGAAAAAATTTATAATTGAGTATGTTGCAAATTTCTTACTGACAGGCCATTTAAATACTGCCAGTGTGATCTTAGGGGGCATTTAAATGCCGACATGAAGAATTAAATATATCGATGTATATTCGCTACTTACATTAGCACTAAAACTTACCTGCTGCTGCTTGTACAAAGAATTAATAGTTTCCGTCCATTTGGGGGTTCTCTTTTCAACAGATCGAGGAGTGTCTGCAGCATAAGGTTAGAATAACGTGGACCAAGTGGACCGTAATCAAGTGGACCATAATCAAGAAGACCTTCAATGTCGTCCACCAATATACAGCTCAACTGCGAGCGGTAAGCTTCATCAAATACCTGAATGCAAAACAGAACTGGGCTAAGAACTGAAACAACTGTAGGCCAAATTACTTTATGAATTATCTTCATTATTAATGTATAGAGAATGCCTAGTACCATTAGAGAATGACAACCACGAAATATTAGCGCAAAATTTCATAGAGACCTCACAAAAGAAGATTTATGGAACACTATATGATAAGGTAGATGGAAGCTCAAATACTCACCAAATTGACATGCATTATTTAAATAAAGGAGTTCGGTAACAATCTTTGACAGTATTAACAATGGTGTCTTACAGCAAGCTGTCTAGATGTAGTAGCCCAGGGCATATTTTCTTATGGCTCCAATCTGCTACAAATTCACATTCAGTTTAAAATCTGCATGAACATTTTCATATGTGGTGAACCTCATGTCTTAAAAACCTCTTACTTATCACAACTCAACACCTTCTTTATAAATCTCCATCTTATTCAGCCTAGAAGTACCAACTCAGGCTCTACATATTCTAGAATGCACACCAAGACCTACTTGCAAACTTGATCCCATGTTAAAAGCAGATCCAACCTCTTGGATGAAATTAAAGTAATTAATTGCTGGTGTTAATATTTCCTGTGATCAGACACATGTAACTGGCACGTCTCGCTTCCCATCATTCTCCTATGGGGGCGAAGATCTAGTTTTAAACCCTCAATTTCTGTCACTTTGTATGACATGTGACTCAGTCTAAATAGTGAATTTTAAACATCTAGAATACTGGTCCAAAAAGCTCCACAGATGACCCCATTACTCAACATCCCTTTCTTGAGCAAGAAGATGAGTTATATTTATACGAACATCAGCTAATTGAATATAAAAAACCAACATAAACAAGGATTTTTGTGATAAAAACTTGACAAATTTCAACATACGCAGCTCACTGAAAGATTTCAGTTTTAAAAATATTAATCAATGTCAATCAATTTTATCATTTCACTATTCTTACTGTGATTTCGACATTCACACAATTCTGTCAGTCAATAGAATCCTTCGATAAGTCCACCTGAAGGTGGTTCATCCTGGATCAAAACATGTAGTGGAGTAAACCAATGAGTGGGTAAAACCAAATAAAAAAAAAATTCATGGACAGATTCTTGTGTCATTTCACTTCTATTCTTCTGTTAACCATCGTCATGGCCGCAGATACCTTCTCAGCTATAAAGTGAGTAGGTAGTAAGTGGAGGTCTACATGTTGGTGTGACTTTACAGTTAATCCTTCAGAAAAGTTGTCAAATTGGAAAGAAAGCCTGGGCAAAAGGCACATAAAACATGGAGAGATGCTTAAACAATTTATTACATACACAAAATGAAGGTGAGGACAGTACAGAAAACAACAAAGTCCCAGAAAACTCGCAGAAACGGATGTCAGATTTGGAAAGAAATGAAAAATTACAAATCACCAGGATATGACGATGGATCTGTTGACATAATCGCAGCAATGGGATCAATTGGGTCATGCTGGCTATACTGAGTCTTATTGTGAGAAAAATTTGGGTTTAAAAAAGAATATCAGAAGACGGGTACAAAGTAATCGCTGTTTATAATTACAAGAAAAGAGACAAGTGTGGAAACTACACAGGACTTACAATGTTGTGCCAGAAACTAAAAATTTATTAAAGGACACTAATAAACACAATGACAATGGAAATAAAATTAGAACTGGCAGAAATAAATGCATTTAGAAAACAAGGACAAATACAAACCACATTTCTGGGATAAGACAGCTGACTGAGAAGAAACAGAAACATTTGATAACACAAGAATGGAAGATCTTTTGAAGAAAGTAAAGAATACATTTGAAATGACTATAACTGTATTAAGGCAAGAATGATTATCATAGGTTGATACCATATACAGAAAACACACTTCGCATACTGAGACAAAAGAGAATACATACATTTAAACTTTGATTACTATTAATAAACACAACAGAAATTTAAAAGAAAGAAATGCACTGATTTTAAATGTCCTCTACTCCCTTGCCCCTTCCCCCGAACCAAAAGAAAGAAAAAATAAAACAGCACCTACCTTTCTTATAAGCAAACATTTTTCAGATTCAGTGAAGCCAACCATTTCTTCTGGTGTACAAACTTTCACAAAAGGAAAGTCTGAGTTTTTTGCGAGTTGCGCAGCAAGAGCTGTCTTTCCAGCGTTTGCTGGGCCTTCAAGAAGAACAGAAACTAAACCTGACGTTTCTGTAGCCCTGGCCTGCTGTATGAACAACATTCCCTCTTCTAGGATCCTGCTTACAGGAGTACCCCAGTTAATTATTCCATGAGCAAGGAAATGTTCTAGCACTTCACCACTTCTTCCAAAGGCCTAGTAGAAAAGAAATCAGTATTATCACCACACAAAAGTATTACGATTCAGATTGATTTGAGTTGCTTTATAATTTCTTCATATTCTTTACAGAAACATGTGGCTTCTTCAGAACACACACCTTAGAAGAAACCAATAAGGAATATGTAACAGTTTCACAAATAAATTCTTAACCTATTTTCCTTCCTTATGGGTAAAAAAGTAAGCTTATGTGATCAGAACACTTTGTGTCCCCCCATTCAACTTTTCAATCAAGTAACTGATTTTCACAGAAAATGGTGTTCCACTACAGACCAGCAAATCCTTACATATTTTATTTCCTGTAGTCAGTAACAACACGGCAGATGCACAAACCTGTGACGTGGAGGCAACACCATAATGTCTGTACAGGCATACCTCAGAGATATTGTTCCGCAATAAAGCGAGTCACACAAATGTTTTGGTTTCCCAGTGCATATAAAAGTTATGTTTACACGATACTGTAGTCTATTAAGTGTGCAATAGCATTATATCTAAAAAACAATGCGAGAACATTTTGAGAATTACCAAAATGTGACACAGAGCCACGAAGTGAGTACGTGCTGTTGGGAAAATGGTGCCGATAGACTTGCTAGACGCAGGGTTGCAACAAAACCAATTTGTAAAAAACGCAATATCTGTGAAGCGCAATAAATCAAGGTATGCCTGTACCTAGAATTGGCAGCTGAGGCTTGAACCTATCACATGTAGTCACTTGGAAAGTATTAGATGTTGGAGGTTGGTTTGGTGGAACACAGCAAGAGAACATTAAACACGTAGTGGTGCCAAATATAGTATTATAAAACCGTGTTATTCGATAAATGTGAATTTCTTTGTTCAATATATTTTCACACAAATATCAGACACTGTATATTAATCTGCAAGCTTGGTTATGCAAATCCACACCTTTTATTCTCCACCACAAAACAAGGTTACAACAATACGGAAGGAATAGATGGAAATTTGCAATTTGGCTGCCATTGCTTCCACAACATGCCTTCTGAATAAACTACACAGAGCTCATACTGAATGTCAACCTACGCTCTGGGTGATCACTCACAAAGAGCAGAACTTGACTCAGCTGCCATGTAAAGTGAAAAACACTATAGTACCAAGTAGGATTTGAAGTCGTCACAGCAGTAAGTACAAAAATTGCTGTCTTCTGGGTTATAGCACCATATAGTCTTGTAGAAGTTTAAAAAATGTTTCACTGCTGCCTCCATCATCATGGTAATAACACATCACCCTCATCTCACTGATGATGGAAGCAGCAAAGATGTCTGAAACATTGGTAAACTTCTACAAGACTATATGGTACTGTAACCCAGAAGACAACTGTCTTCATACTTTCATACAACTTAACATGGGTCCAGAAATAATGTAGAATAATAAATCTTTGAAAAGTATACAGTTTTTGTTAAGGTAAAGTTTTGTTGAATATTAAACATTTGTAACTGTGTAAACCTTTTCGTTAGCTCCAGTTTGCAATAACTAACAGATCACCTAAGCCAAAATATTAAAATTTTGTATGAAGATAAATTATAAACAATTACACAAATTTTGTATAAAGTGTTAATAATTCAACAATTACAAACACAAAGTCACATTGCAAAACTTTGAGCTTATATCCAACAAATTTTACCCAGGATCTGTACATACGCAATTTTACCAAAAACAAAAATACTATTACTGCTAACAAGAATAAAAAAAGTGACAGTGGAACTACGGTTCCGGAGAATTTGACGTAAATACGTCTATACGGAAAGGAAGTTTATATATTGGCTTTATTCTAAATATTTCCTTTATACATGCTTTACATTTGAGATAAGTTTGATTAAGACATTGCTTATTTAACTTGAATTAGTTACGCTTAAGATGGGTCTGTGGTAGCTGAATGTAATGTAAAGTAATGTAATGTAAGGTAATGTAATGTAAGGTAAGGTAATGTAATGTAATGTAAGGTAATGTAATGTAAGGTAATGTAATGTAATATAATGTAAGGTAAGGTAATATAAGGTAACTTTGTAGGTAACCATTGTTGTTTATTTGTTGATAAACAGATGACGTTTCCAAGGTAACATAACAATGAAGTTACACTATTTCGTAACACTTTTTTGCCGAATGACACTGACCCTAAAATATTGACGTATTTACGTCAAAACATACTTTAATCTATCCAAACATCCTCTCAGCCATCCGTCCTATACCCCACAATCATGAACTACCTGTACCTAACCCTCGTATCTCCTGCACACCTGAAGAATGCTCACCATCACCACCGTCAGATGACGCCATTACAAGATCATCGGCATCTGAAGATAAAGAGTTTGTGCCAGAAACGTTGTCTTCTACATCTCACAGAGTAACTCAAAGTAAACTGAATGATCCAGCGAGAGATTTAGACTCGCCTAAGTATAAGGCAGAGTTGCTAGGATCGCGACTTAGGCAATGGAATGTACTTGAAGAAAATGTTAAAATATCCTGTTATCGCGTTCGTCAGATTCCTTTACAAAATATTTTTTCCATGCAAGATGATCTCGTATTTTGTGATGACGTAGTTGGTCTCATGGATGCCCTGCATATAGAACATAACCTAAATAGATTCCTCAAAAGTCAGCTTGGAAGCAGTATTATTGCACAATGGCAATAAATTACCCAGTATTCCTATAGCTCATGCGGTTCATATGAAAGAGACATACGATAGCATTAAACAATTAACAGGGTGAATTATGACAAATATAAGTGGTGTATATGTGCAGATTTAAAAGTGGTGGCTGTCACACTAGGCCTTCAGCAGGATTACACAAAATATTGCTGCTTCCTGTGTGAGTGGGACAGTAAAAGTAAAGTAAAGTTTGTCCCACTATACGCCATGTAGGCGTTTGGGGGGAGTGGAGGTATAGCTCCTCTCTTCCTTGACCTCGGCACTAGATGGGGGTGAGTGGTCAGCATCACGCCCCGGCCGGCTTTACCCCCGGGAAAGGACCCCGGTACCCATTGTAGCAGAGGCTGGGTGGGCCCCAGAGCCGGTCTGGACGCAGAGGCTAGAGGAAAAATCCTCGTGAGTGGGACAGTCGTGCAAGGAATATACATTATGAAACTAAACAGTGGCCCCTTCGACAGAACTTGGAACCAGATACTAAAAATATGATCAATATAGGACCTCTAGCCCAATCGGCCCATTGGTTATTTTAGGCCCTTTAGGCAACTTAAGCCCACCCAGGACTTGGAAACAAACAGCACAAAATATCAATATGCAAACATGTAAACTATCCTAAACCAACCTAACCATTTAACCTAACCTAACGTACATTTACAAAACTGGCCTTTGGGTTATTTCGGCCCTTTTGGTTATATAGCCCCACTAGGCAAGTTAGGTCCTCTGGACACTTTAGGCCCTGTGTGCGATTTAGGGCCCAATGGGACATTTAGGCCTTCTGGGAAATTTAGGCCCTTTTGGCCATTTCAGCCAGTTAGTTCCTCCGTGCCATTTAGGCCGTTTTGACCATTTAGGAACTGTGGACATTTTAGGACCTCTAGCCCATTTTGGCCCTCTGGACAATTTTGGCCCTTTTTACCATGTATGCCCATTTGACGATTCAGATCCTTTTGACCATATAGGCCCTTTGGAATATTTAGGTCCATTGCGCCACTTAGGCCCTTTTTGTCATTTAGCCCATTTCAGTCAGTTATGCCCTCTGGGGTACTTAGGCCCTTTTTACATTTTATACCCTCTGGCCCATTTTGTTCCTGTAACTTCGGTTTACTATGGTAACCAGTTAAAGCGGCTGATTACTTTATGTTATTGTGAATGTGGGCATTCGTACGTGTGAGCATTTATGACAGTGGGCTTTCTTCTGTGAGCAATTTTTGTGTGTGGTTTTGTAATGGAACCATTAAATACAAATAGACAATAAAAAATCCCAACATAATAATATTGGTATAAGCCAATATATATGTAATATGATTCTTCCGCGAATATTTAACATGTCACATTTATCTTGTGGGATGAAGACAGACACTATATTCCTCCAGAATAGTATCATCTTTACAGTTGTGAGAACCTTAAATTTCACATAACATTTATCTGACACATTGGGAGCTTTTAGTATGTTAAGGAAAGGGTCGTGTAATTGAAAACATGGAATGAAAGGGTTCCATTAATTAGGATATTTGAAAACTACTAGGTCCACCCCTTTTCAGTTATCTCTTGTGCCTTGCCAGTATCAAATCCAAACACTGAAATCACTACCAGTTGCAAGTTGTACCTACATTTAAGTGTATGCTACAAAGCAACTGTGAGTAATATTACTGAATATATGATAAAATATAATATTCTAATGGATTGTTCTCACATTCATTCTCCAGTATTAATTTCAAAATTTCACTGTGCATGGACTTACTAAATGACTTACTTTTGTGGATCTGAAATGACAAAATATGCACAGTTAAACCACATGTAATATTGTATGTGTAAGACTTTCCTGTCCTAATTTCTAGCTTAAGGCAAACTACATTTTGCCAGTTTTGGAGCCATAATAAATATTCTGAGCAGTGAAAGTAAATTTGTCAGTTGTCTGCTTCTTCTTCTTATTTTTAATATCAGTTCTGCACCACATGAACATAAATCAGTACTGTTATTTGTGATCCATATGTTACATTTTCATTTAATAAACTGGTAGCACGTTAATAAAATCATTCTATATATAGGGGTATGGTAAATAAAGTGGTAACATACATCACTGTGTAAACTGTTGTAATGCAGTAATGATAAAACAAATGACTAGCTAATAAATTCTACAGAACAGCCCAAGGATACGCGCTACTACCATTCTGTCCCGTGTCTGGTGACATCTAAACATTTAATAGTGGATATGGCAAAACTGACAAAACAATGACCGACGATAACTTAACTGGATCATTTCAAATTCAACTGTACTTCTCCAATGCAACTATGATGGGGTATATAAAAGAGTAAGGTCAAATCAAAGTCAACAAAATTATTCAATTTAAAAACGTAATTTAATTCTCAAGATGAAACACGTGCATAATGAGAAGCGCAGTGGGAGGCCATCCATCATTACAGACGACCTTGTGGAGCTTGTGCGGGAACGCATTATGGATAATCGTCGCTTCACAATTACGGAACTCAGCAGTCATTTCCCGCAGATTTCCCGCTCCTTGTTGCACGAAATTGTCACGGAGCACCTGTTGTTCAGGAAATTGTGCGCCAGGTGGGTGCCGAAGCAACTGACACCAGAACACAAAACAAAGCGCATGGAGTCAGCATTGACATTTCTGCAGCGGTACCATGATGACGGCGACGAGTTTCTGGACCGGATCATCACAGGTGATTAAACGTGGATTGCACACATTACCCCAGAAACCAAGCAGCAGTCAATGCATTGGTGTCACAGTGGATCTCCCTGTAAGACGAAATTCAAGCAGACGTTGTCGGCGTGGAAAGTGATGTGCACGGTGTTCTGGGACAGATGGGGCGTTCTCCACGTCGACTTCCTGACCAGAGGTGAGACGGTGAATGCTGAGCGTTACTGCGAAACACTGCAGAATTTGCGACGGGCCATTCAGAACAAGCGGCGCGGGATGCTTAGTGCCGGTATTGTCTTCCTGCGCGATAACGCTAGGCCGCACACGGCTCGACGGACAGCAAGTCTCCTGCAGGAGTTAAGCTGGGAGGTGTTTAATCATTCACCCTACAGCCCGGACCTCACTCCCAGTGATTTCCATCTTTTCCTACACCTCAAGAAATTCCTGTCCGGTCAGCGTCAGCGTTTTGAGAATGACAGAGAGGCGGCGATGGTTGTCACACAGTGGTTCCAATCCCAGGCGGCAGACTTCTACGACACAGGTATTCAAAAGTTGGTCCCACGGTATGACAAATGTCTCAATTCCGGTGGCGAATATGTTGAAAAATAGCTGGACACCTGCTGTATCTGTTGCAATAAATATTTCCATGAAATTGTGTTTTGTTTCTGTAAACGGCCCCAGGGAAACTTACTTTGTGGACAAGCCTCGTACATGGCGCAATAACCCAGAAGACAGCAATCATCATAAATAACATCATCTATGATGGGGGTTACGTGAAAGTGCATTTTTCCTACTACAGCTACAGTGACAAAAACTCTTTTAACATTTCATAAAAATTTCCACACTATGAAAACTGAAACATTTACATTTATGGTTCTCACATTTGCCTACAGCAAAAGTTTGCATAGCGATTTATCTCCACATTACCCCCATCATGACTTTTACATCAATAACATATTTTTATTTAACTATACATCAACAACGATATAGAATTGAATGGAATATTTACTTATATCTGGAATTATTCTCCTTTTTTAATCAATGCTGATTTTCCTAACAGTTCTATCTCCCTCACAACGGATACTGAAGAAAGTAACTGAACACAAATACAACTTTCTACTTACCCATGAAATGTGTGTTTACTGTATTGAGCAGCGCATTTCCAAACCTCCTTTCTCTTCAAGTTCAGAAAGGAATTCCATAACTCTGCACGGCTCCTCTATCCCACAAGCCGTGTCAATCAAATTGAGCAATGTCTTGATGCCAATGAACACTCTAAAAAAAGTATTCAGTATGTTCTAAACAAATTAATAATTTTATTTAGCATCAATCTAACTTTGAATTTGGCTTAATATTGTGTTTTGGTTAACTTTTCACTTTACCATACCTGTGCCCAAGAATCTTCTGAGATAACGCTGACAAATCCTTCTTGGTGAAAACATCTGATTCTTCAAGAACAGCCATTACTTGATCTGGTTGTGACAGGTTTGGAACATGAAGAACATCTGTAAATGCTGACAAAATCTTCAAATCTTCTAACATTTCCCTAAACATATTAGCAGATAAATTAGCTTAACAATGCTGGCAACACACCAAAAACTGCAATAATCCTGCAAGTACAATTCAATACAACAGCCTAAGTATCAAACCGGAAGTGATGTAAGCCTATGAGATGGTGTCATAATTCCAGTCATTCATAATCTTGTCTACAAGTGGCTTTTCTCTGCCTTCAATAACTATAGTGATTTATTCCAGATGTCTATTAAGCAAAGACATCAATGCGTCTGCCTAATTTGAAGAAAAATATGAATTTATGTTAATGCTTTTTCTGAGTCCCTTCATGAATTCTGATGTAAAAATTCCAACTGAACACTAGACTTCACTGCAGTAGAATACCATAACTTAAATGAAGATTATGTCTGAGAGTTTGAATTTTGATATCTGGATATTTTTTTCTGTTAATTATTATTTTGTATTCACACAAATACTAATTAAAACAGAGTACCTGCATATTAATCAACTATATGCTTCAAAATTTTATTAATTTCATTGTGGGTTACATTTGTTATTTCAGTTGGATGGAGCCAGGGTAGCTCAGTCAGTTTAGTGACAGTCTATGTACTGGACAACCAGGATTCAATCCCCAACAAGGGCAGAGGATTTTCCTGTAGGCTCTGCATCCAGACTATCTCTGGGGCCCACCCAACCTCCTGTCCAAAGGGTACCGGGATTCCCTTCCCCGGGGGTTAAAGCATGGCCAGGGCGTAAAGCTGCTGCTTGAAGGCATCAAGACAAATTGTCATTGATGCACAAACCATTGTATTTTCGTTATATTGAACCACACGACCTTGAAACACTGTACTTCCCACATGACTGCACACAAGTTATTTCCTTGATTTTTTTATACTGACATTGTATCAACCAGTACATAACATGGTGTATCCTAGCCTTTTGGATGGTCTGAATTTGGAAACAGAAACATAATAATCTGCGATAGTCAGAGTGAATTCAACAGTGATAAAGGCGAAAAGTCTTGAGGTTGAGAAACCATTAAATAGTGAGGACAATGAAACAGATATTTTGAGTGATGGAAAATAAAGTTACTAAGCAATCTGCTATTGAAATGACCACACTTGCAGAAAGGAAGGGAGAAAAAATTTATAATTGAGTATGTTGCAAATTTCTTACTGACAGGCCATTTAAATACTGCCAGTGTGATCTTAGGGGGCATTTAAATACCGACTTGAAGAATTAAATATATCGATGTATATTCACTAAAACTTACCTCCTGCTGCTTGTACAAAAAATTAATAGTTTCTGTCCTTTCGGGGGTTTCTTTCTCAAAAGAACGCAGAGTGTCTGCAGCATAAGGTTAGAATTATGAGGACCAAGAAGACAATCAATGTCGTCCACCAATATACAGCTCATCTGCGAGCGGTAAGCCTCATCAAATACCTGAATGCAAAACAGAACTGGGCTTTAGAACTGAAACAACTGTAGGCCAAATTACTTTATGAATTATCTTCATTATTAATGTATAGAGAATGCCTAGTACCATTAGAGAATGACAACCACGAAATATTAGCGCAAAATTTCATAGAGACCTCACAAAAAAGTGATAGTGGAACCACGGTTCCGGAGAATTTGACGTAAATACGTCTTTATGGAAAGGAAGTTTATATATTAGCTTTATTCTAAATATTTCCTTTATACATGCTTTACAATTGCGTAAAGTTTGATTAAGACATTGCTTATTTAACTTGAACTAGTTACGCTTAAAATGGGTCTGTGGTAGATGAATGTAATATAATGTAACGTTTCCTAGGTAACAACAATGTGGAGTAAAAACGACGTTCCCTAGGTAACAATTTTTATCGGATCTTACACATTTTCCTATCACTTTTCGTTACACTTTTTTGCGGAATGACCCTTCCGTATAGACGTATTTACGTCAGAAATAAAAAAATGACAGTGGAATCACGGTTCCGGAGAATTTGACGTTTCGTAGGTAACAATAATGACGAGTAAATTGATGACGTTTCCTAGATAACAATAATACAGATTAAAGATGACGTTCCCTGTTCATTATCATCTAATCTTACAGATTTTCTGTAACGTTTTGAGATGTAACGTTTCCTTGGTACGAACAATGCTGAATAAACAGATGACGTTTCCTAGGTAACAACAATGCTGAGTAAACACGACGTTCCCTAGTTAACCATTGTTATCGGATCTTTTTCGTTACTTTTTTGACGAATGACCCTTCTTTATAGACGTATTTACGTCAACACTATGGAATACTATATGATAAGGAAGATGGAAGCTCAAATACTCACCAAATTGACATGCATTATTTAAATAAAGGAGTTGGGTAACAATCTTTGACAGTATTAACAATGGTGTCTTACAGCAAGCTGTCTAGATGTAGTAGCCCAGGGCATATTTTCTCATGGCTCCAATCTGCTACAAATTCACATTCAGTTTAAAATCTGCATGAACATTTTCATATGTGGTGAACCTCATGTCTTAAAAACCTCTTACTTATCACAACTCAACTCCTTCTTTATAAATCTCCATCTTATTCAGCCTAGAAGTACCAACTCAGGCTCTACATATTCTAGAATGCACACCAAGACCTACTTGCAAACTTGATCCCATGTTAAAAGCAGATCCAACCTCTTGGATGAAATTAAAGTAATTAATTGCTGGTGTTAATATTTCCTGTGATCAGACACATGTAACTGGCACGTCTCGCTTCCCATCATTCTCCTATGGGGGCGAAGATCTAGTTTTAAACCCTCAATTTCTGTCACTTTGTATGACATGTGACTCAGTCTAAATAGTGAATTTTAAACATCTAGAATACCGGTCCAAAAAGCTCCACAGATGACCCCATTACTCAACATCCCTTTCTTGAGCAAGAAGATGAGTTATATTTATACATACATCAGCTAATTAAATATAAAAACCAACATAAACAAGGAATATTATGATAAAAACTTAATCAATGCCAATCAATTTTATCATTTCACTATTCTTATTGTGATTTTGACATTCACACAATTCTGTCAGTCAATAAAATCCTTAGATAAGTCCACCTGAAGATGGTTCATCCTGGATCAAAACATGTAGGAGTAAACCAATGAGTGGGTAAAACCAAATAAAAACAGTTTCATGGACAGATTTTTGTGTCATTTCACTTCTATTCCTCTGTTAACCATCGTCATGGCCGCAGATACCTTCTCAGCTATAAAGTGAGTAGGTATTTTTTTCCTTGCTGGTCTTCAAGTTGGTGTGACTTTACAGTTAATCTTTCAGAAAAGTTGTCAAATTGGAAAGAAACTCCGGGCAAAAGGCACATGAAACATGGAAAGATGCATAAACAATTTATTTATTTTTGTAGTGTTCTGTCTGCCGACAGGTCCATATGGACAGGATCCTGCCATCCTTTTCTCGGACTGGCACCTGTTCATATACGTTCTTGGCAGATGATCCAGAAGTGGTTTGCCATTGCCTTCTTCTGTGTGTGAATGGAGTAATTGTTGGGATGCCACGGAGAAACCGGGGAAGCCCCCGGAGGAAAAATCTGTGTTGCCTAGACCACGGCCTTGCCCAACACAAGTTATAAATTCGGGCACCGCCGGGAATCGAACCCGAGACTCCAGGATTACAAGGCCAGCGTTCTAACCGCTAGATCACCGTGGCACAAAACAATTTATTAAATACACAAAATGAAGGTGAGGACAGTTCAGAAAACAACAAAGTCCAGAAAACTCGCAGAAACGGATGTCAGATTTGGAAAGAAATGAAAAATTACAAATCACCAGGATATGATGATGGATCTGTTGACATTATCACAGCAGTGGGATCAATTGGGACATGCTGGCTATACTGAGTCTTATCGTGAGAAAAATTTGGGTTTAAAAAAGAATATCAGAAGACGGGTACAAAGTAATCGCTGTATATATTTAGAAGAAAAGAGACAAGTGTGGAAACTACACAGGACTTACAATGTTGTGCCATACATTAAAAATATATTAAAGGACACTAATAAACACAATGACAATGGAAATAAAATTAGACCTGGCAGAAATAAATGCATTTAGAAAACAAGGACAAATACAAACCACATTTCTGGGATAAGACAGCTGACTGAGAAGAAACAGAAACATTTGATAACACAAGAATGGAAGATCTTTTGAAGAAAATAAAAAATACATTTGAAAAGACTATAACTGTATTAAGACAAGCATGGTCATCATAGGTAGAGTCCATATATTGAAAAAAAACTTCACTTACTGAGACAAAAGAGAATATTTACATTTAAACTTTGATTACTATTAATAAACACAACAGAAATTTAAAAGAAAGAAATGCACTGATTTTAAATGTCCTCTACTCCCTCCCCCTTCGCCCGAACCAAAAGAAACAAAAATAAAACAGCACCTACCTTTCTTATTTGCAAGCATTTTTCAGATTCAGTGAAGCCAACCATTTCTTCTGGTGTACAAACTTTCACAAAAGGAAAGTCAGAGTTTTTTGCGAGTTGCGCAGCAAGAGCTGTCTTTCCAGAATTTGGTGGGCCTTCAAGAAGAACGGAAACTAAAACCGTTTTGTGTGAAGCCCTGGCCCGCTTTATGAACAACATTCCTTTGTCTAGGATACTGCTTACAGGAGTACCCCAGTTAATAATTCCACTATCAAGGAAATGTTCCAGCACTTCACCACTTGTTCCAAAGGCCTAGAAAAAAAATATCAGTATTTATCAACACACAAAAGTATTACGATTCAAATTGATTTGAGTTGCTTTATAATTTCTTCCTATTCTTTACAGAAACATGTGGCTTCTTCAGAACACACACCTTAGAAGAAACCAATAAGGAGTATGTAACAGTTTCACAAATAAATTCTTAACCTATTTTCCTTCCTTATGGGTAAAAGAGTAAGCTTATGTGATCAGAACACTTTGTGTCCCCCCATTCAACTTTTCAAAAAAGTAATTGATTTTCACAGAAAATGGTGTGCCACTACAGACCAGCAAATCCTTATATATTTTATTTCCTGTAGTCGGTAACTACACAGCGGATGCACAAACCTGTGACGTGGAGGCAACACCATAATGTCTGTACAGGCATACCTCGGAGATATTGCTCTGAAATAAAGCGAGTCACACAAATGTTTCGGTTTCCCAATGCATATAAAAGTTATGTTTGCACGATACTGTAGTCTATTAAGTGTGCAATAGCATTATGTCTAAAAAACAATGCGAGAACATTTTGAGAATTACCAAAATGTGACACAGAGCCACGAAGTGAGTACGTGCTGTTGGAAAATGGTGCCGATAGACTTGCTAGATGCAGGGTTGCAACAAATTTGTAATAAATCAAGGTATGCCTGTACCTAGAATTGGCAGCCGAGACTTGAACCTATCACATGTAGTCACTTGGAAAGTATTAGATGTTGGAGGTTGGTTTGGTGGAACAAAGCAAGAGAACATTAAACACGTAGTGGTGCCAAATATAGTATTATAAAACCGTGTTATTCGATAAATGTGAATTTCTTTGTTCGTTATATTTTCACACAAATATCAGACACTGTATATTAATCTGCAAGCTTGGTTATGCAAATCCACACCTTTTATTCTCCACCAGAAAACAAGGTTACAACAATACGGAAGGAATAGATGGAAATTTGCAATTTGGCTGCCATTGCTTCCACAACATGCCTTCTGAATAAACTACACAGAGCTCATACTGAATGTCAACCTACGCTCTGGCTGATCACTCACAAAGAGCAGAACTTGACTCAGCTGCCACGTAAAGTGAAAAACACTATAGTACCAAGTAGGATTTCAAGTCCTCACAGCAGTAAGTACAAAGATTGCTGTCTTCTGGGTTATAGCACCATATAGTCTTGTAGAAGTTTACCAATGTTTCAGACATCATTGCTGCCTCCATCATCATGGTAATAACACATCACCCTCATCTCACTGATGATGGAAGCAGCAAAGATGTCTGAAACATTGGTAAACTTCTACAAGACTATATGGTGCTATAACCCAGAAGACAACTGTCTTCACACTTTCATACAACATAACATAGGGTCCTGAAATAATGTACAGTAATATATATTTGTAACTGTGTAAACCTTTTTCTTAGCTTCCAATTTGCAATAGCTAACGGATCACCTAAGCCAAAAATATTAAAATTTTGTATGAAGATAAATTATGAACAATTGCTTGTAGCGCGCATGGATGGGACAAGAGATGTGCACCGGATACTGGTTGGGAAACCTGAAGGGAAGAGACCGCTGGGGAGACCTAGACGTAGATGGGAGGATAATATCAGGCGAGATCTATGGGAGGTAGGAGTTGAAGGAGACGGGATTTTGTTGGACCAGGACAGGGTCCGGTGGAGGGCTTTGGTTAATTCGGTGATGAACCTTCGGGTTTGGTAAGCCATCTACTTAGTTAGTTATAAGATATTTAAAATTGCAAGCAATAAAATAATTTTGACTTGAATAGGTTACAATTCTGTGACCACATACAAGCGAAGAGCATGATAACCTATGAACTACATCAGATTTCACTGTTGGTTTACAAAATCTCAGTACCAAAACAAAACATAAAAACACAAGATTTTTAGCAGTGGCTGATTGTGGTCAAGAAGCCAGGTCGTGTGGAATGCTATAATACTAACCCCCTCCCCCCAACTAACATGATGCAATGGTATTTTAACAGCAGCAACAACAACAATAATAATACATTGTTGTGTTTGTAGTAAAGCATTTCTTTTATATTCTTTTAATTTTTTTGGTCTGCTAGTGTACTAGTAACCAGACCAGAGCATTCAACAATTATTTGTAGAACTAAAAGTCTATAAAAGATCTGTCAAAAACACTGTTAGATTTTTCAGAGCAATAACATTTAACTTACGGGTTTGATGTAATTTTCGAGAGCATAAAGAAAGTCTGATCGATTCACCATCAGCTTCTCCCAGGCTTCAGGATCAACTTCCACTTTGCTATCAACCTTGATGAGACGCTTCAGTGCCATGGACAATGCAGCACGCACCAAACTTTCCAACTCAGCTCCAGTAAAGTTCTTTGTTAGAGCTGCCAATTCCTACAACATTACATACCAATTAAAGTCCAGTAGTCACTTACCCATATCAAAAGTCTCAAAAACCTGCCCAACAGTACCTGCACCTCAGTACTCAGAGATAAAAAACGAATGTACACTGCACTGAAATGGAAGCAGGTACTGAACTACACACTATCCTTTTAGTATAATTCTTCATCTTTCCGGGAGGTCAAGGCCACATTTTGGCTCATACATGCTGTACCAAAACAGCCAAGCAGATTACTTCACTTTAACCTCGGACGAAGGATAAATGCATCAGAAAGCGGACTGTGTTCTGTAGTTGACACAACTCAAATTGTGTATCCATGATTAGTAATAAGGTGATGTCTGGAAAAGACATGAGGTGTCTTGCAACAACACGGTCACCCATGCTGGACAGTGTCCGAAGATAATGCAGAACATAGTATAAGATGTAAGAGGAACCCTCAAAAGTTTGTTCCCAGAGGAAGTTCATAATTAGACCTATCTCACTCAACTGTACACAACATTGCACGTGTCTATAAGCATTTTTCATGTGAGAATTTATGATGGGTTTATTCTGTGCATAATTTTCATGTGGGCTTTTGTCATGGAACCAATTTATATATGATCTCAATATTTCATCAAGCTGTCCAATAACATGGGTCCTCAGAATCCACATATAACAATTGATGAAATTTTCCAACAAGCAACATAAAATCATTCTAACTCACCTTGATGTCAACGTCTGGACTGATTTTGTTGTGCTCCTTCATCCTACTTGTATGGATATTAAGAATTTGGAATCGTCCTTGTTCATTTGGTAATCCAATTTTCATTTGTACCTATAAAAGACCAGTTAATATAAATTATGAAACACAACATTAAAAAATTCCAATTAATGATCCTTCAGATTGTCATTTAACTGTAAAAGGTTATAAAACCTTACCTCAAATCTTCCTGGTCGAAGCAAAGCCTCATCAATCAAGTCTCTGCGATTAGTCATTCCAATGATTAGAATGTTATTGAGTTGTTTAACACCATCCATTTTGGCAAGTAACTGAGTTACAACTGTGTCATGCACTCCGGTAGTACCAGCCACTGAGCTTCGAGACTTACAAATTGCATCAATTTCATCAAATATGATAACATGAAGGCCACTGTTAGGGCCAAGCTGAAAATAATAACAACAGAACAAATTAGGATATAAATCATTCTTACTTAAATTTTTTACTCCATGACATTTAAAATTACTTAATATCCTTAATTCAACATGTAAATGTATCACAATTTCTAAACACATCCAAACAGCCTCCTGTTCTGTATTAAACTTCCGTTTCCATGGATGGTCTGCGACCACTTGAAAGAATAAGGTTTCAATGGTAAGAAAGTATTAAGCTTGTTTCATAAGAAAAGAAAATTAAATTATGAGAAATGGATTGAAAAAGATAAGGACAGTGTATAATAATAGATTTCTCTGATGACGTAAATGAACCTGTAGATTTAAAATTTGTTTGCAGTTTATTTAACAATAATGCCATTAGCTCACTTTATGTAATAAGAAATGATACAGCATTCAATAAATAATATATTGGAAAGGACATGGTAGGAAGCAGTCATGGCCTAATTTAAGAACCTATTCTGGCCTCTGCCTAGACAGACAGAGGAAAACCACACAAACTTCAGCCAGGATAGCTGATATATGGGACAAGACTTGAAGCCCCTGAGACCTCCCAAATACAAAGCACAAATGCCAACCACTCAGCCGTATCAGCTGGATTGACTGTATACAGTCATTGTAAAAACACTGTAATGGAGTAGTTATATTCAGAAATGAAGGTATGGAATAAGATTAATAGGAAAAAAAATAAAGGTCACTAGTGTGAGCACCTGATTTAGTATGCAATAAAAGACTGATATTTTCAAGTAAGAATATCTAATGGTCATTGTGTAGAACTGCACAGCAACAAAAGTTGAAGCTATTAAACATTCACCCCATAAAGAATGCCAACAATAAAAGTACTGTATAGCAAATAAATTAACATCATTTTCTTCCTGCTATCCGTATCGAATAAAGTGACCTTACAACATTACCATACGTAAGAGATATAAGGTTATAACTGCATTACAAGTAACTAGTTTATTACATGGCAACTGAAAAGTATACCTGACTTAATGAGAAACATCTTTCTGTAACTTACTGGAAGCACAGAAAAATGTTTGTGAAAATTAAAAATACTGAAAATTTTATCATAAATAAGAGCAACCTACATTTGGGAGTGTATAGCACGTTTGCACGTTTATAATTTACATGCCAAATTTTACACATTGATTTTCAAAGTAATTTACAATTACCTCACAAGATTACATGTGTGGTTAAATTCCCATTCAACATTTTACAAATGGGATGTCACATGACATATCAGAACAATGCTTCTCACAGTTTTTAATTATAAACACATATTATATGATATACAATGTGTAACATGGTTCCACTAACGTTCATTACTACAAAATGTTGTTTTACGTAGACACATTTATAACATTCTGCAATTCACAGAAATAGGGATTTATTGTACTGTACTTTATTTCTAATCCACTGTCTGTTTTAGGAAAATTCGCGGTTTCTTAAAAATCAGCAAAGTAACGCTGTTATTATGCCATTGTACTTTGACTACTTTATGAAGTCTTTGTTATATTATCTACAAAAGTTTATATTTATAAAATGTAAAATGCAGTTCTCACCCTTTTTTCCTCTTCCTCTGCGTCTGCAAAAAGCCGCCGAACATTAGCCTCAGATTCACCAACATACTTATCCAAAATCTCAGGTCCATTAACTATTTTAGGTTCACGACCATTCCACATGGTCCCAATTTTACGAGCGATTAGAGTCTTCCCTGTTCCCGGTGGCCCATAGAGCAGAATTCCTTTTACATGCTTACAACCTAAAACATGCACAAAACTAGAAACATAATATGAACTGAACAGTCGTAAATGATCCATTAAGTAAATTCCTTGTGTGAATATGAAAGTGACGAGTAGCAAATGGTCCAAGATTTAAATCCATTGTCTCCAAATATGAACGAGAAGTAATGCAACGCTAACATGTGGCCACAATGTTAGGTCTGTGTGATAGATTCAAGGAAAACTGAACATCAATGTGTGATTAAATTTCTCAAAAAATTGGAATGTTTGAGGACATTTGACTATATATCCAACACTTACGGGAAATACACACCCGCATAACAACACCAAATAAAATTCTGAAAGTCAACTGCAAATGACACAAGACTGGTGTCAATTCTTTAGGGTTGCACAATTTTCTGATTGAAGGATAAACCACCAATGACAGAAGCGAGTTAGGTTACGTGTTGCATCTGTAGAGAAGGGGAAGTCTGAACGCGGATGTAACAGAGTCCCAGAATTCTAAAGCAGAGGGAGTAGTTGGGAAGAACCAAGAGAGAACAGTCTTGCTTAGCAGAAACATAGGAACATATCTATGCCTTGGAAGACAATATTAACATTTAGGAATTGATTGTTAGTGTATAGAATCCCTATATAAGATATTATGTGATAATATAACTGTTTTGGTTAAAACATTTTGGATCAACTTTGTTAATAAATCTAGTGTCAAATCCTGATTTTTATTAGATGAAACGATTTCACTCTTATTGTTATCCGAAATTCCATCAATCAATCAGTGTTTGTCACGCCCCAGATTCTAGCAATCAAATCAGCAGCTGAAGATCTGTCAGCACACATATTAAGCAAGATTTGAGGTTCTCACAGCGGTTAATCTGAAGACATCTGTCTTCTGGGTTGTTGCACCATATACTCTGGTATAAGTTCACCGACGTTTCAGAGGTCCTGGTGATGGAGGTAAACTTCTAACAGACTACATGGCACAACAACCGAGAAGACGGCCATCTTCAGCACATACATTATATCCTAAATTAAAAAATAAAATATTTCAACTTGTGCTGTCTACAAGGAAGAAGAGTTAATCTTCGGGACAAAAAGTTGCTTCTACAATAAAGATAAGTGTGAAGATTTCTGTCTTCTGGGTTATTGCGCTGTGTAGTCTGGTCGATGTTAACCAACGTTTCAGAGGTCATACTGCCTCCGTCATCAGGGCGATGAATATGCCAATAGGCCAACCAACCCAACCAACCAAAAAGCTAACTGAGGGCGGAGGTCTGCGCAAGCGCAAGCCTCGTCCCTACCTAGGTGACACCATTCCTGCACTCAAGGCGCATTGCTGGAAATGGTAAACGGTCTTAATGTAAAAAACGGAAACTGGGTTACGCCGTGGCTGGAGCCTCGACCATTCAAACTGGGATCTGTTGCTGCTGATGGGAGGTTATCCCGTCAGGCAAGTTGTCCAAAGGAATTTGGTTGGTTGGATCTCTGGGGTTTGAACCCAGAGAGGGAGGGGCCGTTTCGGCTGAAGGCGTCTGCGGCATGGGGGGTAGATCACTTCAGCTGATGGCCTCCATGATCGGAGGGGTGGCGGGCCGTGCCCCTATTAAGTTATACCCTGGCATTCGCCTTACAACTGAGGAAAAGCACGGAAAACCTCAGTCAGGGTAGCCGAGTAGTCTAACCACTCGTTGTGCCGACTTGGCCGTCTTTTGGGGACGGCCTCGGCTGGCCTGCTGAACATCGGTCGCCCTTGGTTGCCCTTGGGCGACCTCTGGCAGCCCTCGTTCGGCACGAGTGCCTCCCGAGTTGCCGGACTAAGGGGTTCCCCACACCAGCTAACCTCGAGTCAAATCTCTCAGTCAGTGCTCTGGTGTGGTCGGCAAAGAAAGGGACCCCCAGATCCTCATGTATTTGCCTGTTACTAACGTACCAGGGCGCGTTAGCAACAATGCGAAGACACTTGGATTGCAGAACTTGCAGCTTCCGGACGTGGGTGCGGGCAGTTGACCTCCAGATCGGGCATGCGTAATCCATCATGGGACGGATGAGCTGCTTATAGAGCAGCACACCGTTCCTGATGGACAGGCCACTTCTCCTATTGATGAGCGGGCCTAGCACACCTAATCGTTGCGCCGCCTTCTTTCCCACCTGGTTGACGTGCGCCGACCAGGTAAGCCCGGCGTCAAGGGTGACCCCCAGATACCGCGCTGTTTTGACCCATTCGATCGGCTGTCCGAGAAACTGCACCGCTCTGGGCTGTTGGATGCGTCTTCTCGCCGAAACGAAGAGAACCGCGGTGCTCTTCGAGACGTTGATAGCAATCCTCCAGGCCCTGAGCCAGAGCTCAAGTCTACTGAGGTAGGTCTCCAGATACCTGACGAGAAGCGTTGGGCTACGGGACGTGACTACTAGAGCCGTGTCGTCCGCGTACTCAGCTAACTCGACGTGTCGGGACGGAGTGGGTATGTCGTTGACATACAGGCTGAAGAGCACTATGCCAATAGGCCAACCACCAACCAACCAACCAAAAAGCTAACCGAGGGCGGAGGCCTGCGCAAGCGCAAGCATCGTCCCTACCTAGGTGACACCATTCCTGCACTCAAGGCGCATTGCTGGAAATGGTAAACGGTCTTAATATAAAAAAAAAAAAACGAAAATTTTGCTGACGCTAACAGGGTTACGCCGTGGCTGGAGCCTCGACCATTCAAACTGGGATCTGTTGCTGCTGATGGGAGGTTATCCCGTCAGGCAAGTTGTCCAAAGGAATTTGGTTGGTTGGATCTCTGGGGTTTGAACCCAGAGAGGGGGGGGCCGTTTCGGCTGAAGGCCTCTGCGGCGTGGGGGGAAGATCATTTCAGCTGATGGCCTCCACGATCGGGGGGGGAGGGTGGCGGGCCGTGCCCCTATTAAGTTATACCCTGGCATTCGCCTCACAACTGAGGAAAAGCACAGAAAACCTCAGTCAGGGTAGCCGAGTAGTCTAATCACTCGTTGTGCCGACTTGGCCGTCGTTTGGGGACGGCCTCGGCTGGCCTGCTGGACATCGGTCGCCCTCGGTTGCCCTTGGGCGACCTCTGGCAGCCCTCGTTCGGCACGAGTGCCTCCCGAGTTGCCGAACTAAGGGGTTCCCCACACCAGCTAACCTCGAGTCAAATCTCTCAGTCAGTGCTCTGGTGTGGTCGGCAAAGAAAGGGACCCCGAGATCGAACTTCATCCTGATAACTTTAACAGGGAAGATGGACTTCACCTGAGCCGGTCCTGGAAGCCTCTGATCCACACACTCCGAGGACTCCGAGAACGAGCAAGAGTGCGCCGCCAGAAACAACCAGACCACTAACTCGGCCCCTTTCAGGGCCTTTATCCATACAACTACACTCACCTTTCTCTCTCTACTTTCTCTCCCTCTCCCACCCTCGCCCACGTGCTACCATTGGTCCACTCCCATACCTGCTCCCATTGGCTCGGGGCAGGCTACACCTTTCACTTCCCTGCCTATAAAATCCAACTCCTCACACCCTATTGGCATAGCCCGCACCCACGTCCGGAAGCTGCAAGTTCTGCAATCCAAGTGTCTCCGCATTGTTACTAACGCGCCCTGGTACGTTAGTAACAGGCAAATACATGAGGATCTGGGGGTCCCTTTCTTTGCCGACCACACCAGAGCACTGACTGAGAGATTTGACTCGAGGTTAGCTGGTGTGGGGAACCCCTTAGTTCGGCAACTCGGGAGGCACTCGTGCCGAACGAGGGCTGCCAGAGGTCGCCCAAGGGCAACCGAGGGCGACCGATGTCCAGCAGGCCAGCCGAGGCCGTCCCCAAACGACGGCCAAGTCGGCACAACGAGTGGTTAGACTACTCGGCTACCCTGACTGAGGTTTTCCGTGCTTTTCCTCAGTTGTAAGGCGAATGCCAGGGTATAACTTAATAGGGGCACGGCCCGCCACCCTCCCCCCCCGATCGTGGAGGCCATCAGCTGAAATGATCTTCCCCCCACGCCGCAGAGGCCTTCAGCCGAAACGGCCCCTCCCTCTCTGGGTCAAACCCCAGAGATCCAACCAACCAAATTCCTTTGGACAACTTGCCTGACGGGATAACCTCCCATCAGCAGCAACAGATCCCAGTTTGAATGGTCGAGGCTCCAGCCACGGCGTAACCCTGTTAGCGTCAGCAAAATTTTCGTTTTTTTTTTTTTATATTAAGACCGTTTACCATTTCCAGCAATGCGCCTTGAGTGCAGGAATGGTGTCACCTAGGTAGGGACGATGCTTGCGCTTGCGCAGGCCTCCGCCCTCGGTTAGCTTTTTGGTTGGTTGGTTGGTTGGCCTATTGGCATATTCATCGCCCTGATGACGGAGGCAGTATGACCTCTGAAACGTTGGTTAACATCGACCAGACTACACAGCGCAATAACCCAGAAGACAGAAATCTTCATATTCACCGCTGTGAGAACCTCAAGTCTTACAAAGATAAGTGTGTGTGTGTGTGTACTTATGTTCAGAGGTGCATCAGCTTGTAAGGCTATCCGCACCTATGAGTGAACTTTTAGACACAAAGGCACATCTTTCATTTATGTTTCCTATTATCTCCCGGAACCCAGGATTACAAGACTAACGGTTAGAACGCTGGCCTTGTAATCCTGGGTTTCGGGTTCGATTCCCGGCGGTGCCCGAATTTATAACTTGTGTTGGGTAAGGCCGTGGTCTAGGCAACACGGAGTTTTCCTCCGGGGGCTTCCACGGTTTCTCCGTAGCACCCCAACAATTACTCCATTCACACACAGAAGAAGGCAATGGCAAACCACTTCTGGATCATCTACCAAGAACGTATATGAACAGATCCCAGTCCGAGAAAAGGATGGAAGGATCCTGTCCATATGGACCTGTCATCAGACAGAACACTAAATAATAATAATAATAATATAATTATCTCCTCTAAAATGCTATGATTTAAATATCTCGATAAAATATACGTAAATTT
Organism: Zootermopsis nevadensis; assembly: GCF_977971745.1. NCBI lineage: Eukaryota > Metazoa > Arthropoda > Insecta > Blattodea > Termopsidae > Zootermopsis > Zootermopsis nevadensis. Next base: position 6,279,751 of record NW_028259163.1, read on the forward strand.
AAAACTTGCAAGAAGAATCCTTCTACACACCTAAGTGCTCAACAGTTTCAGGAGGAAGAACACGCGATTGAAAAGCCAGACTAAAGATGTCACTGAATTCTTTGTCCAAACCACCAATTCCCATATTCAGAAAATCCCAGTCTTGATTCATAATGGATTCCCGAGGCAGTTTTCTGTAAATACATAGAAAAAGAATTCATAATATAAGACATTGCTGTCACAACATTATACTAAATCTCACAGGAAGAAAAACTAAACTACTCTGTCCTAACCTGATCAAACCATAGTAAATATTCAAAGAATGCATAACAATTGTCAGCAATGGTATCCATGGCAAACAAATAAATTCAGATGTTGCTAGTCCTCACTATGGCCACCAGATCACAGCACGTTGATGTCCACTTCAAGACTTCTCAACTTTCATTTTGTTATCGCTGCTCATAGAATATTCAGGAGTATGATTTTGAGGTTGTGCAGAATGGTACAACCTCCATACCAAATTTCATCCCAATCTATCCTGTGATTCTGAAGTGGAATCAACTACATGGAAGGACACAAGCAGTGCATGCACTTCATGCAAAGTAGTCGTAACAAAATATCAATAACAAATGTTAATTACTGTCTGTGTATAACTCACATTTTGCCAATCCACTCTCTTTTCCTCCTCTTATTCTCCTTGTTGCCTCGTCTGTCAACTTGCTGAACAGCACAGGATATAAAACACTTCTATGCCTATCCCCTCTAAATGTTTGGAAACTTTCAGACTTTTTACCATCTATGAACATGCTGTTTCCATATCTGTCACGCCCATTAGTCCTTTGGATACATTTGCCATGGGTAATATTTTCTAAATCTCCTGTCAATTTATACTACCACATGCCTTTTAAAAATCAATAAGAGTCTTTGCCAAATTTATTCTTTTTAATGTCTCACAAAGAAAAGCATAATTTCTAAAACCACTTCATTCTTCGTTCGTCCAGCAATGTTCCATGAAACAATTATGTAAGATTCAAAGTATAAAAGAAATCTTACCCTTTCGCTTTTCCAACAAGATTTAATGATGAATTTTCAGCTTTCTCAAACTGCACCATTGTATCTCCCAGGCAATGTCCCATTTTAGTTTTCTTAGGTTTTGCATCCTGACCAGCTTTGATAGCACTCAGATCAACAGCTGAAAATTAGTCAGCACACATATTAAGCAAGATTTGAGGTTCTCACAGCGGTGAAACTGAAGATGGCTGTCTTCTGGTTCGTTGCACTGTATATTCTGGTATAAGTTTACTAACATTTCAGAGGTCCTAGAAGCGTCCATTATCAGGGCAACCGCCCTGATGATGGATTGGTAAACTACTAACAGACTACACGGCACAACAACCCAGAAGACATCTTCAGCACACATATTATTTCTTAAATTAAAATAGAGATTATTTCAATTTTCCTTTGGGGATCAATATCAGTATTTTATTCAGAGTGGTACACGACTAAAAATATCGAAAGCAGAAATTACTTCCACAGCAGTGAGAATGATGTTCTGGGTTTAGCGCTATGCAGACTCGTCTATATAGCACAAAAACCCAGAACATCATCAAAATAAAAGTTACTTTTGTAAGTTCTTCCACCAGATGGTAGCCCTTATATTTATGGAGACAGGGCACACACTTCAACTGACTCTACCTTTTAGGCACATACAGAACTCATAAAGAACCTATTACAGTCGCCTCATCCATCTGACCATACGCATGAAAAAACTTGAGAATGGAGAAACCAAATCTGAATAAATATCATTCTGGACAGTTTTATGAAAAACTGTTAACAAAATTTCAATTTTCTTTTTGAGGACACAACTTTAATGACTGAGATTCATAAACAGTACAGCATTTTATTCATGTAATCTTATCACAATAGATCATTGTACACTAAAACCAATGCTAGAGTTCTTTCAGCAGAATGACACAAGAAACAATTATGGGAAAAGCAAAATAAAATCATGACTGAGTTTAGACTGCACTGAAAACAGATTTGTTATACATTCTATTACAATATGACTTGACGCACATATTAAAAAAATATCTACATTTAATTTTCATGCATTATACAGTTCTAATTTCTCATCAAATTCGATAAATTTCAACTAATGGTGAACAGCTGAATGTAAATTTATTGCTTGCTTATTACACATACAAGGTAAGAGTTCATTGCAATTCAATAAAGAGTATTACTTCCACGGATCATCTTAAAGTGAGCCAGTTTCACGTCAGTTTATTTTTGTTCATACAAATCATTTAATTCCTTCTGCTAAACATGCCTGACAAGTGCACACTGTCTCCTTTTACAACTTTGTTTATCATCACAGCCCTCCGTGAAGACTTACCTTCGAGACTCTTGACAACCAAACCCAGCAGTTTCTTGTCAACAAAGTTAAATGCTAACTGTTGGCCAACTGTAAAAGCTTGACCTGAGAACTGCAGCAGAAATTCCTTTGCCATCTGATCTGTATCATAAGGCTCTAAAGTAGTGCTACAAAACACAGAAGACAAATAATAAAACACAACTCTTTCATTATTAAAACACTACAAACACACAACTAGCATAGATATACGTATGCACAATTCAGAATTCTCACAAAAAGGATGTACTGAGAATGCACTGGCCCTCCTGTATCGCAAATTATGCATTCTGAAATATTCTTGTAAACAAATTTTTAAACAGTAAACCAACTGGGAAAATTTGTCAGTCTCTTGCAGTTCATTTAGCCTCATTGTGTTAATGGAAACTACACCTACCTTCCAATATTTAAAATGTTAGCAATAAGAATAAAACATTGGCAATGGCAACTTCTGTTATTGGCCCTTCTACTCACAAACATGGTCATATCTGATGTAACTCACTAAGTCTGAAAGACATCACTACATATCAGAAACTAAGTCAGTAAGAAGCAAATATAATGTAAATGTTACAAGATTTTTACTTTGTCTAGTTTGTAAACTAATTGAAAATTCATAAATACATTCACTCCAGGAAGTCAGCAAAGTTAAAATGCCTAGTCTTCAAGATTAGAAGATACTCCTCAGTCTTAAATGCTTAAAAATTATTACCATAAAACGGAATTTTGTGACAAGGTTAAGGTACCAGGAAAACTGTTTTCTGGGCAAAACCTTGTAAATGCAGGAACAGCTTAGAATAATGCAACAATTAAATTTAATCTTTGTGCGGCTAATAACATGTCCTATATTACAGTTTCCCTGACAAAGGTAGTGAGAACTGTTACTTTTCCAGTCATTTCCAGAACAGCAATAAAAACACATATCCAGTAGCTAATGCAAGTTCTTCTCTTGGCTCAATGTAACTGATCACTACCACCGAGTGGAGAGGCTCAGAATGTTTGAACCTTCTTCCATGTCTTTGTGGATTGATTAAATCAGAGAGGATAAATTTGGTGGGGCACACAACTTGAACAAATGCATACAGAAAGTACGTCATAAATATGAGAGGGAGAAACCACATGGAGATCTAGACTCATTTTGGAGGACATTATTAAGATGAATTAATAAAACTAGGATGTGGGAGTGTGGGGGTCCACAGTGGCTGTGCAGTCTGAGGCATGGGTGTTGTGCCGCTTGTTCGCTGAGACCGTCGGTTCAAATCCCACTCAAGCCATGGATGTCTGTCCGCATTTTCCTATGTTGTGCTGTCTTGTGTACAGGTAGAGGCCTTGCGACGGGCCGATCCCTCGTCCAAGGAGTCCTACCAAATGTCTATAGATCAAGCCAACGAAAAGTTCGGAGCCACAGTGCCGAGGCACTTGAAGAATGGGTCGTTCCCAGTATCCCAGTGGGTGTATGGACTGGTAAGGTCCAGTGGCAGGTTCTTCAGGAAACAGTAATAAACATTCAGCGACAATAAATGGCAGGGCATTACTCAACTAGCTGAACAACTGATAGCTTCTCGAATGTGCCAGCAGTAAGGTGATGAAGGGGAGGGTGCATGGATTTTAGATTAGGGGGGAACCTTTGACTACATCACTGTTGCAAGATTTGAATGTAGAACAAGTTATACATCATGCATGCATGCATGCGTTTACAGAGGGAACAGACTACAGGCTCCTTAGATGTTCTGGTCTACATCGTGTCATTTATAGCAGGATTTGAGGTTCTCATGGCAGTGAGTACAAAGATGACTGTCATCTGATTTATACTGCTGTGACGTCCAGCGGCATTACGCCAGACTTCTTTATATTTATAATTTGCAACAAGATGTGTTTGTAGCTGGCAAAGAGTGGGATGATGCAGTGGGAGTATTCCAGAGCAATACTCAGACTTTTGAATACAGAAGTAGACTTACATCATGAAGATAACAGACCACCTTCAAAGATGTCGTACTGTGAGGTCTGGTAGAAGTTTATCAACATTTCAGAGCCAGGGAATTTATACCAGACTACACAACACAACAACCAGAAGGCAGTCTTCTTCAAATTCATCACTGTGAGAACCCGAAATTTTACCTGCAGAACAATGTCACGTGTTTTTACTTTTCTTGGGGTAAGAGGATGGGGGAAAGGAAGTTTGAAGTTTGGAAGCAGAAACTGACATTTACATTTCAGTTATGATAGTGAAAATATGCAGAAAACTGCATTTCTCTCAACAGAATCAATAGAATATAATTTTCTATAATAATGGTATGAACTTTGATGAAGAGAACAGAAACTCAGTAGGAGCTAATTGTGCCAACTGTTTGAAATGAAGCAGTGAAGTAGGCTGTAGACACTATGGAAGTCGGAGATGATTATATTATTGTGAATGGAAGCCAATATAAATTTTGGTCACAGCATCAATATCTATAGAATTCCAGCAGTAATCATCCTTTCACTGGAGCTTTGAATGGATTGAACATATGAACAAAGATTCTACAGTGATTAGTCTCTTTTCTATTCTTCTTGGATGTGATCTACCTGTTCGTTTCAGAAAGTAATAAAAACAGTAAAACTCAATTATAACAAGTTCATGGCTCCAGCAAAGAAATTTCACTTCACATTTAATTTACCTAAATTTATGCACAAAATTTCTCATATCAAATGAGTACAACTCCTTTCTCTGGAAGAACATTTTTTGAGCTCTTTGCATTATGAAAACTTTTCAACTATTCATATTTTTAATGGTACAGTTAAGATTGGTTCTGACCTACGCCTGTGCCATTAAGGATGGGTTTTGTTGTGGCTAGCCTGCTGTAAATAACCTAGTTGGTAACCCACAATCAGTACAGATTCTACCCTTGAATGATTAACATATCTGCAAACACGAGAAAGTGCTTGTGCAAAAGTTGAAATTATTCATGACTTAGAATATGGAGGATAAACTGTGTAAAAAAATGCAACTTATTGTCTACAGTAACAAATTTGTGGAAGAATAAAAAGCAAATGTTATCTGCATTCAAGAACAATCTCAACACAAAAATATGATAAAATGTGGGTTTGATGACATTGACGAACCATTATTGGAATGGATTAAGGCGCATGGGATTCTGGTTTCCCAATCAACAGTTCCATTTTGAAGATCTGGTCACAAACTACAAAAACATGAAAGGTGAACCTGCTTTTTACCGAGTGGCTAGAACTTAGCAAAATAAAAAACCTTCCGACATGTTCCCAAAAACAAAGACCTCATTTACGCTGATGACAATTTTCCAACATCTAGAGTAACTACAGTATTACAGAAAGAAGACAGTGACCAAGACATTGATGAATAAACCGAAGAAACAGCGCCTACAAAACTCTTAGTATAGCGCAACAACTTAGTACTGAACCCTCTTCTGCACATGCACAAATTGGAGAACTGTCCATCGTACTCCTACTTCAGGATGCTAACCACTGCAGCAGACAAGGGCATAATGCAGTCCTCAAATATGTAACTGTTGCTTTACAAATCTTTAATGGCTTCTGTTCAGGATAGTAACTAACATCATTATTTAATGCGTGTTGTGGTTTATTCAGAATGTAATATTTTATTATTAGACTCTACTATCTGTTTACTGTAATGTATACATTTAGACTCTTGAATGATTTGAGTATCTTGCAAAACTTCCTGTAGTGAATTTTCATTACTTGGTTCTGACTAGACTGACACATCAGGTAAATATCCTGTTTATGTCAGCAAGAGGTTTTTATGCCTTTAGTAATCCACTCATTATTTTCAGATAACTTTTTCACTGTTTTGGTAAGGCAACTTGCTTCAAAACTTTTTAAGAAGACATTTAGGAATGTGTTGAATCCACATCATGGCTGTTTAATACTTAGTCCCAGTTTTTATTACTTAGATGTGATATAAATTCTGTATATGTGATCTACTTACCTTTTCTTCTGCAAGAAATCAGCTTCCAAGACAATAGTACAAAGACATTCTGAACTGGAAGTTGGATCAAAATGGTAAGGCTTTACTTCAATATCTTGATTAAGGGAAAGAGTTGCCCATTTTCTCTGAGGTAAGCTGAAGCCTACAGTACCACGCGGGACTTCAGAATGAAACCGAACTCTGAATACATAGTGCTGTGATGGCCCCGTACTCACTTCAACGTGTCTATGAAACAGAAATCACACATTTTGACAGATATGCCAGTGCAATGTTAAATATGTACAGCACAGAACAGTTTCTTTTAAACTTACTTTACATCATCAGGAAAGTCGACTTGATTCACAACAGCGCAGTTTGTGAGTGACAGCTCATCTGTAGGGCAACGGGATGCTTTCATACGCTGTAATAATAAAATGGTTAATAGAAATATTTAAACAAACAACAAATTCAAAAGATCAATAATGTGCACAGTGCACTATAAACTTAGAATAAAAACATTTCCCTGGCTGCTGCGAGAACTCATTTGACAAAACGTTGAAGGGTGTACACCCCACACAAAAGTAATTGCATTAGATGCTAATATCTTTATCGGACGTTTCATATTTTGAAAGTTAATACAGTAAAACCTCTCTAACTTGGACACTTGCGGTTCCACGATAATGCGTCCAACATACGGAGGTGTCCAGGATAGAGGGGAAGGGGAAAATCATCCTTTCAAATTGTGGTGTAATGACAATGTGGTAATTGTTGAGTATTATGGAGCCCTTCCCAAAAAGGAAATTATTGATAAGAAAAATCAAAAGATTAAAATAAATTTTTGCAAATTTTGTTTTCACTAAATTAAACTTGCATGGATAAGCTGAAAGGGAAGGGCACCAATACTTTACGTTTACCGACAATGTAATCTATTTACTTACATAATCTAACTACTGTAGACTTGCTCGAATTAAGAATTAATGACAATAATAATAATCTTTTGAAACCCACTCTCATGGTTGCACATTACATCCCAGCCTCATTGAAATTTTAAATGTTCAGAATGTATTTTTTTAATTGTAATTATGGCATTAGCTCAACGTATGATGCCACATAATTCTTGTAAAAAAGTCCGTCACAAGACACTATACATTTTGACTGCATTCCAATGATGTGTTTAAAGTCTCACACCCTCAACCATAAGGCAATCCTCAGGTAGAAGGCATTCATCAATCTAACTAACTAACTAGATGGCTTACAGAACCCGGAGGTTCATCACCGACTTAACCAAAGCCCTCCACCGGACCCTGTCCAGGGCCAACAGAATCCAGTTTCCTTCAACTCCTATCTCCCATAGATCCCGCCTGACATTATCCTCCCATCTACGTCTAGGTCTCCCCAGCGGTCTCTTCCCTTCAAGTTTCCCAACCAGTACCCGGTGCACACCTCTTGTCCCATCCATGCGCGCTACATGTCCCGCCCATCTCATTCTTCTCGACTTAATCACCCTCACAATACTGGGAGAGGAGTACAGATTTTTAAGCTCGTCATTATGCAGTTTTCTCCACGCCCCATCGTCTTCCCTCTTAGGCCCAAATATCCTCCTCAACACCCGATTCTCAAACACCTGCAATCTGTGTTCCTCCCTCTGAGTGAGAGACCATGTTTCGCACCCATACAAAACAACAGGCAAGATTATTGTTTTGTATACTTTAATTTTCAGGTTCTTAGAAATCAGACAAAATATTTTGAACTAAGAAGTAGCAAGCATTTCCGGAATTTAGTCTCCTCCTAACTTCCTCACAAGTATCATTTTGATTTGTTATTGTTGTTCCCAAATATTTGAACTTTGTAACCCTTTCAAAGGATTTAATAGCCACCCTAAGATAATTTTGCCCGCCTGTCTTCTGATGACGAGATACTAACATGTACTTAGTTGTTTTTTTTCCAACCATAAGGTAATCCTCAGGTAGAAGGCATTCATCAATCAGAAATTCAAAATAACAAAATACTAACTGTAAACGTTTCCCATAAAAACATTGTAGCTAAGTGCATGCGTGCACCTGTCCAACTTACAACAAAAGAGTTGACCAAGTTCCAGGATAAAGTGGTGCCCAAGATATAGGGTATTGTGGACATGTAAAATTATGGGATATTCGCCGGTTCCAATTAAAAGTGTCAAATGTAGAGGGGTTTTACTGTATTGTATTGTTTACATGATCAGTGAAACTCAATCATTCCAGACAAACTGCAATAACACACTCTTCCGATTACCGCAATGCACACGTGAATACTAATACAAACTAATACCAATAGTTGCTAGCACAGATTACCAACATCGCTGCTCAATTGCTTCATAAGACCGCTGACCTTTTTCCCAAATCCTTAATTTTGCTACGAGTTACGAATAGATGATCGAATTCGCTCAAGTTTTCTTCTTATCCGTGGTCACTTCACGTGGAATTTCAACGGCTAGCAAAAAGTATTGTATTTTCGAAAGAAAATCATCAGAATATTATTAGGCACTAAAAGGAGAGGCTCTTGTAGGGAAATAGTTATTTGTCCACTAGCCTGAGAATTCATGCTCTGCTTACAGTTTAAAAGTTTGATATCCGAAATATGAGTGTATGATGCAGATATAGCCTTTGTGTATGAAACGATAACCTCAACTAACATCAAACAGGAGTTTGTTGAAGAGGAATTAAACTGTGTAATAATTTACCTTCGATCTACTATCAAAATTCTGAATTATGATAAAAAAGTATAAAACAGCACAGAAATAGTATTACTATCTCCCCCCTTCAATTCCGTAAAAGGATCTACCATAACCAAAAATTCTCAAATATTATAAATACTTGTAAGTAACAATGATTAGGATTTGTTGTTTTTGAGGCGGCGATTACGATGGCTGCCTTCTGTGCTGCAGAGCAGCGTGGTAAGGTGTAAGTGAACCGACGTTTAGGAGCACCATACTGCATCAGTCATTGCCCCGATTATTGAGGATAGTCTGTTCATGATAATCTGTACCTGTGGCATTATACTTGTTGACCGAGCTCACGATACGCTCAGGTTCCCCGCCCTACCTCTGTTGTTTCACATAATAGAGATCGTCCTGATGATGGATGCACCAGGGACCTCTGAAACGTTGGCAAACTTCTAACATACTACACGGCGCATCAGCGCAGAAGACAGCCATCTTCTGAGGAATGTTATCAATGGCCATAGATGAATATACCGACAGCGTGTACGAATTGTTAGCAGACAGGAAAGTGGTATTCGTCGTTTGTAATATTTCCGAATAATAACGAAAGGGTTATTAGATGCGGTGAGTATTATCTAAATACATTAATGCAATTGCTAGTCACTAACGTACAGTAGCCATGTGAATCATATTAGTGCGGTCTGCTAAACTGGGACATATTTTACCGATTAACTTGTAAAGTGTAGTAGTTATGTGTAGGCCTGCTCTATACACTTTCCCTCTTTTGACATCGTCTAAATAAGGAATTCGATGTTCAGCACACGAGAATACGCGGTGGTACGACTTTTAGAGAACTGATTTTACTAATTTATTTTTCTATTGGCGTTACCGAGAAGATACCGAAATTCTGGCCTACGTTTGTCTCACATATTTCCCCCACTTTTAGGGTAAGACTTCGAGGTTAGCGGAATGCATAGAGGGCGGTGGGATGCGGGTGACTGTCCGCACTGCACCTCGTAGGCAGCGTGCAAGCAGGAAGGGCATTTAGTGAGACCATATTCAGCAAGAAACTTGGACGACCAGAAACGTGTCTTTAATTACCGGTTGTCTAGGCCTCGAAGAAGTGTAGAATGTGCTTTTGGAATAATGTGTACTAATTGGCGAATTTTGCTTAAACGTATTGAGACAGATGAACATAAGGCAACTTCAATTGTGGAAGCTGTATTTATTCTTCATAGTTTTGTTCCGGAACATGAGGGACCTGACTCAAGTTACTTAAGTCTGTTGTTGGTTACAATCGCTACCCACGAACCTCAGGCGAAACGCGTGCAGTGCGGCCTTACCCTTTCTTTGGTATAGAATTGCCTGTTGAGACCCAACACAAAATGACAAAGCTCTAAATGTGACTAATCTAACTACCTACTTAGACGGCTTTCGGAACACGAAGGTTCATCACCGAATTAACGAAAGCCCTCCACCAGACAATGTCCTGGGCCAACAAAATCCAGTCTCCTTCAACTCCTATGTCCCATAGATCCCGCCTGAGATTATCCTCCCATCTACGTCTAGGTCTCCCCAGCGGTCTCTTTCCCTCAGGCTTTCAAAAAATACCCGGTGCACACCTCTCGCCCCATCCATGCACTCCACATGCCCCGCCCATCTCACTCTTCTTGGCTTAAACACCCTGAAGATGTGACTGATTTAGGCAATATTAAGTCATGCCGCGTGTTTGTCATTACTCGCATGAACTTAAATCTTCTTTTATGTAAACTACGTAGACATTACTTATAAAATATCAAGTAATCTATAAAGTCTTAGGTGCTTCTGCACTAGTGAACCGATTTTAAAAAATTACGACAAAAATTTGCCATAGAAATTGCGTGTCCTTTGATGCAGAACCAGACAGTTAAGAAATAAATTTTGGGAAAAGAAAGTTACGCCTTTTCATAGAAATAAAATTTTCGAGTTCTTCTCTCTCTGTAGAATTAGAAGTGCTTAAGAGCTTACATGATTAAGTCTTTCTGCCTAAGTTACACATTTATATACACTACAAGCACAACGTCATTTATATTTACCAAAGGAACGCGAGAATTACAGTTGGGAACAGTCAAAAAAGCTGATCGTTGCTCTACCGCATGCGTGGGTGAGGCCTACTCACACACTGCAATGTGCAGGATATTCTGTGAAGAGTCGACTGGTACTCAGCTCGTAAAAAAATAGCTCACTTTCTTTACTGAACAAGAAGGTTCATCATCGTGTTCACAAAAGCCCGCCACCGGGGTCCATCCTGAGCCACTTCGCTCCATCGAGTCCCGTCTCCCTGAGATCCATCTTAATGTTATCCTCCCACCTACGCCAGAGGTCTCCTCCCTTCAGGCTTCCCAACCAATAAATTGTAAACTCACTCTAACAACATCGGGTGAGGACCACAGGCCCTGGAGCTCGTCGTGCATTTTTCTCTCTTATCTGTCCCACTCCCGTTTTGGGTCCAAACATCTTCCTCAGCACTCTGTTCTCCGAGACCCTCAGTCTATGTTCCTCCCTCAAAGTGAAAGACCACGTTTTGCACCCATAAATACATTGCACTCAATAACAGCAAGCATTCCCCGGATTTAATCTGCTTTTGTTGGGAGATTCGTCGATAATTAGGCTTTTAAATCCGGAATAAATATTCTTCACAGTTCCCTAAAACGCTTTAATAATGTCGATGTATCAAGAGATGAAAGGTTTTAGAATTATTATTCAGAATATAAACCCCACTTCTTAATATCAATATATTTATAAAGATTCTGGTTACGAAAAACGTTTTATTCTTTTAAAATTTAAAATGTTAATTGCCTACCGGAATATTATTTTACTATCAATGATGCCGTGAACAAACAGAAGTCAATCTAATGTTACTTGAAATTGTGTTAAGAAGAAGACAAGCCTAATTCTCTTACACGAGTTCACAAATGCAGATGAAAACATTAAATGTGATGAAAAATAATAATAAATAGGAATCCCTTACCTCAAACATTGTCCAATAGTAAGAGTCCACGATGTCCACCGGCAATTACCAATTTAATCCAAACTAAAATGGAGTATCACAAATTTCTTAATAATTATAAAAGATAAATAATTGTGATATTCTAAGAGGTTTTTAAGAGCACAAAATTTTCTACTCTACGACGCACTTCTTCTACAAGCGATTCACAGCTCAGCTCTTTCCACAATAACGAAAGCGGATTGTTGACGGCAGTAATGTAACACAACAATGCCGAGTAAACAGGTGACGTAACAATTAGTTTCTTAGGTAAAGGTGTAAAGCATTGTTATGCGCGCAGGAGTTCATATAAAAGCTGACCATTGTCGGTCCATATTTACAGAGTCCTTATTTGCAGAGGAGAAGAGTGGTACAGTGGTAGTTGGTTGTTGCATTTGTTTAAATGCCGATTGACAAGCGCCTTTGAAGAGTGACTCATTGATCACCATTGTCGGTTAGAGAGTGAGAAAGCTTTTGTGCTGGTAAAACGTTTTAGAAAATAGAAAGTGCTTATCTTATATAAGAATTATTAAGAAATCTGTGACGTGGACGTCGTGGTCTCTTACAATTGAACAAAGTTTGAGAAATCTGTGACGAGGACGTCGTGGTCTCTTACAATTGAACAAAGTTTGAGAGACATGGAAGGAGGTGAGCTGGCCTTTCTGAAGGCCCACCTCCCTGAAGTGTTCCAACAGGTCCAGAAGCAGATCCTGGACGCCATCGCGGCGGAAAAGCAAAGACAGCGGGCAGCAGTGGCAGCAGCATTAAATACAGCAGCTACGACCGTGGTCGGAGGGCCTACTCGAGCCAACACTGGCAAGAGGAAAGCCAAAGAGTTGGACTTGTCCAATTCGAGCGGTTCGTTGGAACCCGCATCCAGGCGCCCGACGCCCGGGCCACTGTCCGGAGCCCAGTCACCTTCTCTGCCGGCACCGGCAAAAGTTCATCGGCCCGATGGCCCGTCGGTAGCAGCAACATCATCCACCGCTTCCATGAGCAGGACAGTGCAGCCCTCAGCCAAGGGACCCGGCTCCCAGCCGGGACCCTCTTCCTCGATGGAGGTGACTGGGGACCTGTCCGGGCCGCTCACTGGTGTGTCATCTGACGCCGCTTCTTCTTCCAACGCTCAAGTGGAAAAAACGGCTCCGGGGGAGCGCCGTAACAAAACCCCGGTGTACGTCTCTGGGGTGAAGGACGTACGCAGCTTCCTGCATAGGATTCGCGCGGAGTTGGCCTGCGGGATCGTGGCGCAGATGAAGGGAGACCTTCTGGCTCTTGTGCCTGAGACCGCCGACGGGTTCCGGGCCACCGTCAGGGTCCTACGGTCCCTCGATGAGGGCGAGGGTGTGAGTTTTCACACATTCTCCCTCCCTGAGGATCGGTGCGTGCGCCTGCTGATTAAAAACCTGGGCGTGCGCATGCCCGAGGCCGAGGTACGCGAGGAGCTGGCCGCCATGCACATTGCTGTGCAGGGGGTCATGCAACTGCGATCGAGGCGCCGGGCCATGGACCAGGACGGTGACCGTCCCCTTACGCCACACTTTATAGTGTCGGTAGCACGAGGCCCCGACGTGGCGAAAGTGCGTTCCCTTACTGAGATCTGCGGTCTGCGGGTCAAGGTAGAAACATATGTTGCACCGAAGGGGCCCATGCAGTGTAAACGGTGCCAACGCTTCGGACACACGCAGCGGAATTGCGGTTATGCACCCAGGTGCGTGGCCTGCGGGGACGCTCACCCATCCGGGTCGTGTGCCACCCCCAAGCAACAACTTAAGTGCTGCAGCTGCGGAGGCAACCACACTGCGAACTATAGAGGTTGCAGTAAGTGGAAGGAAGCCAAGACGGCCGCTGCACAGCGTGCGAAAGGGGATCGCGGCCGAAAGGACGGCGTCTCCACGCGCCTGCCAGCGCCCAAATCGGCGCTAGCTAAGCCTTCCCTCGAGCAGGAGAACTTGGGCCCTGGGTGGAACCACGTGGTCCGTGGTGGCCGCGTCGTCAAGGCTGCGGCTATGAAGAACCCCGCCCCAACGCCAACTGGAGCCATTGTACAGACTGAGCGGCAGACTATCCCCAAGGGCGGCCGTGCCAAGCCCGCTCGTCCTGTGGCGCCGGTGGCAAATCCCACAGCACCTGCTCTCAAGAAGACTGACCCCACCCCACCCAAGGGTCAATCACCGCTCCAGGACATCTCAGATATCCTGGAAACCCTCTCACCACGGGTCTGCATTGAGTTGACACGACGTCTCCTCGCCGCGATCCATTCACTCCCCCCCGGGGGGTCTCGTCCGCGAGCCCTCCTCAAAACCGTTCTCCTCTTCATGGCCGACAATGACTGCACGGCCTAGAGGACACGGTAGCAAGGCCTTGCGGCTGGCTTACTGGAACGCCGACGGTGTCCGCGACAGGAAGCTGGAGCTGGAGCAGTTCCTCGGTGACTACGGAGTCGATGTTTGCCTCCTGAACGAGACGCACCTCACGTCGGGTCGGGCCTTGAGGTTCGCGAACTACGTTTGCCACCGTACGGACCGCCCGACGCTAGGGGGTGGCACAGCGATCCTTGTCCGCAGGGGCATTGATCATTACCCTGTGCCGGTATCGGGTCTACAACAACTAGAAGCAACCGCCATTCACCTGGTACTGGCAACCAGGAAAGTCAAGCTAGTGGCGGCATACCTCGCACCCACCCGGCCATGGATAGAGTCGGACCTGACCGAGTGCTTGAGCGGGGGTTTCCCGGTCCTCTTGGCTGGTGACCTCAACGCGAAACACACGGACTGGAATTCTAGCCTTATCTCTACTAGGGGCTCGCTCCTGCGTGATTACGCCAACAGAAATTCCTGCTTCATCTACGGGCCGGATTCTCCAACCACGGCTCCCTACACACACAACGCCACACCTGACGTCCTTGATATTGTCCTCATCAAGGACTTCGTCCTACCGGTGCACCTGACTGTCTGCCCCGCACTCAGCTCAGATCACCTGCCCGTCCTCGTCGACACCACGTGCCGATCGTCCTTTCAAAACCTGCCTGATCGCCCGGACTTCGCGAGAATGGACTGGTCTGCATTCCAGGCTTGCCTCGAAAGCAGACTACCGGGGAACCCTGTGGTAAACGACGAGGAAGAAATTGACAAGTGCGTCGAGGAGCTGACCAGTGCTATCCTGGAAGCCACAGCAGCGTCCGCTCCCAAGCTTCGACCCCGCATTGACAGGCGACCGCTTCTACCCGCTAGTATTCGAGATGAAATACGCCTGAAGAACCGGCTGAGGAGGCGATGGCAGGTCACAAGAGACCCCGCTCTTAAGACCCAGGTCAATCGACTCCAGAGATCGGTGACCTATCGTCTCAACGAGTGGCGGAACGAACAGTGGAGCGACACGCTCGAATCCTTGGACTGCGAGGACCAGTCGCTTTGGAAAATGACCAAGCGTGTGATGCGAGTCCCCACTCCGTCGCCCCCCTTCTTAGTGATGGGAGGACTGGCTCTCTCGAACCTCGAGAAGGCAGAAGCCCTAGCCGACAGCCTTGAGGTCCAGTTCCAGCCGGTAGACTACCCGTCGGACCTGACTACAATTGACATGGTTAACGAGGCGATGCGAGCATACGAGTATACCCCTGTAAATGAACCAAAATTAACCAGTCCATCGGAGGTCGCCCAGGCCATCAAGGGACTCAAGCTTGGCAAGGCTCCGGGCCCCAACGGTATACCGAACAGGGTCCTGAAACATCTTCCACGACGCGCGGTAACCTTTCTCACGAAAGTGTTCAACGCGGTCCTCCGCAGGCAACACTTCCCCTCGGCATGGAAACACGCTCGAGTGGTGTCCATACTGAAGCCGGGGAAGGACCCCACGCTACCTTCTTCCTATAGACCCATCAGTCTTCTCGACACGGTCGGCAAACTCTGCGAGAAAATCCTACTAACGAGGGTCCTACACGAGGTCAGTGAACGCGGGCTGCTGCGCGACGAGCAGTTTGGGTTTCGACCCAGACACAGCACATCGTTACAGCTGGCTCGCCTCGTCGAAAGGGTCAACAGAAACCTTGATGAGAAGCGGCTAACCGGCGCGGTTTTCCTGGACGTGGCCAAAGCCTTCGACACAGTCTGGGTCCAAGGCCTCCTATACAAACTGACCGTCCTCAACTTCCCGTCGTACTTGGTAAAAACCATCTCTTCCTACCTCGCTGACCGGACATTCCAGACATCCTTCCAGTCGGCCACGTCCACACGTCGTACCATGCGGGCTGGAGTTGTGCAGGGCGGAATTCTCTCCCCTGTGCTCTTCAGTCTGTATGTCAACGACATACCCACACCGTCCCGCCACGTCGAGTTAGCACAATACGCGGACGACACGGCTCTAGTAGCCACGTCCCGTAGCCCAACGCTTCTCGTCAGGTATCTGGAGACCTACCTCAGTAGACTTGAGCTCTGGCTCAGGGCCTGGAGGATTGCTATCAACGTCTCGAAGAGCACCGCGGTTCTCTTCATCTCCGCGAGAAGACACATCCAACAGCCCCGAGCAGTGCAGTTCCTCGGACAGCCGATCCAATGGGTCAAAACAGCGCAGTATCTGGGGGTCACCCTTGACGCCGGGCTTACTTGGTCGGCGCACGTCAACCAAGTGGGAAATAAGGCAGCGCAACGATTAGGTGTGCTAGGCCCGCTTATCAATAGGAGAAGTGGCCTGTCAATCAGGAACGGTGTACTACTCTATAAGCAGCTCATCCGTCCCATAATGGATTACGCATGCCCGATCTGGAGGTCAGCTGCCCACAGCCACGTCCAGAAGCTGCAAGTTCTGCAATCCAAGTGTCTTCGAATTGTTACTAACGCGCCCTGGTACGTTAGTAACAGGCAAATACATGAGGATCTGGGGGTCCCTTTCTTTGCCGACCACATCAGAGCACTAACTGAGAGGTTTGACTCGAGGTTAGCTGGTGTGGGGAACCCCTTAGTTCGGCAACTCGGAAGACACTCGTGCCGAATGAGGGCTGCCAGAGTTCACCCAAGGGCAACCGAGGGCGACTGATGTTCAGCAGGCCAGCCGAAGCCATCCCCAAAAGACGGCCAAGTCAGCACAACGAGTGGTTAGACTACTCGGCTACCCTGACTGAGGTTTTCCGTGCTTTCCTCAGTTGTAAGGCGAATGCCAGGGTATAACTTAATAGGGGCACGGACCGCCACCCTTCCCCCCGATCATGGAGGCCATCAGCTGAAGTGATCTTCCCCCCATGCCGCAGAGGCCTTCAGCCGAAACGGCCCCTCCCTCTCTGGGTTCATACCCCAGAGACCCAACCAACCAAATTCCTTCGACAACTTGCCTGACAGGATAACCTCCCATCAGCAGCAACAAATCCCAGTTTGAATGGTCGAGGCTCCCGCCACGACGAAACCCCGTTAGCGTTAGCAAAATTTCCGTTCTTATATTACGACCGTTTACCATTTCCAGCAATGCGTCTTGTGCGCAGGAATGGTTTCACCTAGGTAGGGACGATGCTTGCGCTTGCGCAGGCCTCTGCCCTCAGTTAGCTTCTTTGGTTTGGTTTTGGTCCATATTTACAGGAGCAGACGGTTCAGGAGTGTGTTGGAGGGTGAGTTGAGCTTTTGTGCTGGTAAAACGTTTTAGAAAATAGAAAGTGCTTATCTTATATAAGAATTATTAAGAAATCTGTGACGTGGACGTCGTGGTCTCTTACAATTGAACAAAGTTTGAGAAATCTGTGACGTGGACGTCGTGGTCTCTTACAATTGAACAAAGTTTGAGAGACATGGAAGGAGGTGAGCTGGCCTTTCTGAAGGCCCACCTCCCTGAAGTGTTCCAACAGGTCCAGAAGCAGATCCTGGACGCCATCGCGGCGGAAAAGCAAAGACAGCGGGCAGCAGTGGCAGCAGCATTAAATACAGCAGCTACGACCGTGGTCGGAGGGCCTACTCGAGCCAACACTGGCAAGAGGAAAGCCAAAGAGTTGGACTTGTCCAATTCGAGCGGTTCGTTGGAACCCGCATCCAGGCGCCCGACGCCCGGGCCACTGTCCGGAGCCCAGTCACCTTCTCTGCCGGCACCGGCAAAAGTTCATCGGCCCGATGGACCGTCGGTAGCAGCAACATCATCCACCGCTTCCATGAGCAGGACAGTGCAGCCCTCAGCCAAGGGACCCGGCTCCCAGCCGGGACCCTCTTCCTCGATGGAGGTGACCGGGGACCTGTCCGGGCCGCTCACTGGTGTGTCATCTGACGCCGCTTCTTCTTCCAACGCTCAAGTGGACAAAACGGCTCCGGGGGAGCGCCGTAACAAAACCCCGGTGTACGTCTCTGGGGTGAAGGACGTACGCAGCTTCCTGCATAGGATTCGCGCGGAGTTGGCCTGCGGGATCGTGGCGCAGATGAAGGGAGACCTTCTGGCTCTTGTGCCTGAGACCGCCGACGGGTTCCGGGCCACCGTCAGGGTCCTGCGGTCCCTCGATGAGGGCGAGGGTGTGAGTTTTCACACATTCTCCCTCCCTGAGGATCGGTGCGTGCGCCTGCTGATTAAAAACCTGGGAGTGCGCATGCCTGAGGCCGAGGTACGCGAGGAGCTGGCCGCCATGCACATTGCTGTGCAGGGGGTCATGCAACTGCGATCGAGGCGCCGGGCCATGGACCAGGACGGTGACCGTCCCCTTACGCCACACTTTATAGTGTCGATAGCACGAGGCCCCGACGTGGCGAAAGTGCGTTCCCTTACTGAGATCTGCGGTCTGCGGGTCAAGGTAGAAACATATGTTGCACCAAAGGGGCCCATGCAGTGTAAACGGTGCCAACGCTTCGGGCACACGCAGCGGAACTGCGGTTATGCACCCAGGTGCGTGGCCTGCGGGGACGCTCACCCATCCGGGTCGTGTGCCACCCCCAAGCAACAACTTAAGTGCTGCAGCTGCGGAGGCAACCACACTGCGAACTATAGAGGTTGCAGTAAGTGGAAGGAAGCCAAGACGGCCGCTGCACAGCGTGCGAAAGGGGATCGCGGCCGAAAGGACGACGTCTCCACGCGCCTGCCAGCGCCCAAATCGGCGCTAGCTAAGCCTTCCCTCGAGCAGGAGAACTTGGGCCCTGGGTGGAACCACGTGGTCCGTGGTGGCCGCGTCGTCAAGGCTGCGGCTATGAAGAACCCCGCCCCAACGCCAACTGGAGCCATTGTACAGACTGAGCGGCAGACTATCCCCAAGGGCGGCCGTGCCAAGCCCGCTCGTCCTGTGGCGCCGGTGGCAAATCCCACAGCACCTGCTCTCAAGAAGACTGACCCCACCCTACCCAAGGGTCAATCACCGCTCCAGGACATCTCAGATATCCTGGAAACCCTCTCACCACGGGTCTGCATTGAGTTGACACGACGTCTCCTCGCCGCGATCCATTCACTCCCCCCCGGGGGGTCTCGTCCGCGAGCCCTCCTCAAAACCGTTCTCCTCTTCATGGCCGACAATGACTGCACGGCCTAGAGGACACGGTAGCAAGGCCTTGCGGCTGGCTTACTGGAACGCCGACGGTGTCCGCGACAGGAAGCTGGAGCTGGAGCAGTTCCTCGGTGACTACGGAGTCGATGTTTGCCTCCTGAACGAGACGCACCTCACGTCGGGTCGGGCCTTGAGGTTCGCGAACTACGTTTGCCACCGTACGGACCGCCCGGCGCTAGGGGGTGGCACAGCGATCCTTGTCCGCAGGGGCATTGATCATTACCCTGTGCCGGTATCGGGTCTACAACAACTAGAAGCAACCGCCATTCACCTGGTACTGGCAACCAGGAAAGTCAAGCTAGTGGCGGCATACCTCGCACCCACCCGGCCATGGATAGAGTCGGACCTGACCGAGTGCTTGAGCGGGGGTTTCCCGGTCCTCTTGGCTGGTGACCTCAACGCGAAACACACGGACTGGAATTCTAGCCTTATCTCTACTAGGGGCTCGCTCCTGCGTGATTACGCCAACAGAAATTCCTGCTTCATCTACGGGCCGGATTCTCCAACCACGGCTCCCTACACACACAACGCCACACCTGACGTCCTTGATATTGTCCTCATCAAGGACTTCGTCCTACCGGTGCACCTGACTGTCTGCCCCGCACTCAGCTCAGATCACCTGCCCGTCCTCGTCGACACCACGTGCCGATCGTCCTTTCAAAACCTGCCTGATCGCCCGGACTTCGCGAGAATGGACTGGGCTGCATTCCAGGCTTGCCTCGAAAGCAGACTACCGGGGAACCCCGTGGTAAACGACGAGGAAGAAATTGACAAGTGCGTCGAGGAGCTGACCAGTGCTATCCTGGAAGCCACAGCAGCGTCCGCTCCCAAGCTTCGACCCCGCATTGACAGGCGACCGCTTCTACCCGCTAGTATTCGAGATGAAATACGCCTGAAGAACCGGCTGAGGAGGCGATGGCAGGTCACAAGAGACCCCGCTCTTAAGACCCAGGTCAATCGACTCCAGAGGTCGGTGACCTATCGTCTCAACGAGTGGCGGAACGAACAGTGGAGCGACACGCTCGAATCCTTGGACTGCGAGGACCAGTCGCTTTGGAAAATGACCAAGCGTGTGATGCGAGTCCCCACTCCGTCGCCCCCCTTCTTAGTGATGGGAGGACTGGCTCTCTCGAACCCCGAGAAGGCAGAAGCCCTAGCCGACAGCCTTGAGGTCCAGTTCCAGCCGGTAGACTACCCGTCGGACCTGACTACAATTGACATGGTTAACGAGGCGATGCGAGCATACGAGTATGCCCCTGTAAATGAACCAAAATTAACCAGTCCATCGGAGGTCGCCCAGGCCATCAAGGGACTCAAGCTTGGCAAGGCTCCGGGCCCCAACGGTATACCGAACAGGGTCCTGAAACATCTCCCACGACGCGCGGTAACCTTTCTCACGAAAGTGTTCAACGCGGTCCTTCGCAGGCAACACTTCCCCTCGGCATGGAAACACGCTCGAGTGGTGTCCATACTGAAGCCGGGGAAGGACCCCACGCTACCTTCTTCCTATAGACCCATCAGTCTTCTCGACACGGTCGGCAAACTCTGCGAGAAAATCCTACTAACGAGGGTCCTACACGAGGTCAGTGAACGCGGGCTGCTGCGCGACGAGCAGTTTGGGTTTCGACCCAGACACAGCACATCGTTACAGCTGGCTCGCCTCGTCGAAAGGGTCAACAGAAACCTTGATGAGAAGCGGCTAACCGGCGCGGTTTTCCTGGACGTGGCCAAAGCCTTCGACACAGTCTGGGTCCAAGGCCTCCTATACAAACTGACCGTCCTCAACTTCCCGTCGTACTTGGTAAAAACCATCTCTTCCTACCTTGCTGACCGGACATTCCAGACATCCTTCCAGTCGGCCATGTCCACACGTCGTACCATGCGGGCTGGAGTTGTGCAGGGCGGAATTCTCTCCCCTGTGCTCTTCAGTCTGTATGTCAACGACATACCCACACCGTCCCGCCACGTCGAGTTAGCACAATACGCGGACGACACGGCTCTAGTAGTCACGTCCCGTAGCCCAACGCTTCTCGTCAGGTATCTGGAGACCTACCTCAGTAGACTTGAGCTCTGGCTCAGGGCCTGGAGGATTGCTATCAACGTCTCGAAGAGCACCGCGGTTCTCTTCATTTCCGCGAGAAGACACATCCAACAGCCCCGAGCAGTGCAGTTCCTCGGACAGCCGATCCAATGGGTCAAAACAGCACAGTATCTGGGGGTCACCCTTGACGCCGGGCTTACTTGGTCGGCGCACGTCAACCAAGTGGGAAAGAAGGCAGCGCAACGATTAGGTGTGCTAGGCCCGCTTATCAATAGGAGAAGTGGCCTGTCAATCAGGAACGGTGTACTACTCTATAAGCAGCTCATCCGTCCCATAATGGATTACGCATGCCCGATCTGGAGGTCAGCTGCCCACAGCCACGTCCAGAAGCTGCAAGTTCTGCAATCCAAGTGTCTTCGAATTGTTACTAACGCGCCCTGGTACGTTAGTAACAGGCAAATACATGAGGATCTGGGGGTCCCTTTCTTTGCCGACCACATCAGAGCACTAACTGAGAGGTTTGACTCGAGGTTAGCTGGTGTGGGGAACCCCTTAGTTCGGCAACTCGGAAGACACTCGTGCCGAATGAGGGCTGCCAGAGTTCACCCAAGGGCAACCGAGGGCGACTGATGTTCAGCAGGCCAGCCGAAGCCATCCCCAAAAGACGGCCAAGTCAGCACAACGAGTGGTTAGACTACTCGGCTACCCTGACTGAGGTTTTCCGTGCTTTCCTCAGTTGTAAGGCGAATGCCAGGGTATAACTTAATAGGGGCACGGCCCGCCACCCTTCCCCCCGATCATGGAGGCCATCAGCTGAAGTGATCTTCCCCCCATGCCGCAGAGGCCTTCAGCCGAAACGGCCCCTCCCTCTCTGGGTTCATACCCCAGAGACCCAACCAACCAAATTCCTTCGACAACTTGCCTGACAGGATAACCTCCCATCAGCAGCAACAAATCCCAGTTTGAATGGTCGAGGCTCCCGCCACGACGAAACCCCGTTAGCGTTAGCAAAATTTCCGTTCTTATATTACGACCGTTTACCATTTCCAGCAATGCGTCTTGTGCGCAGGAATGGTTTCACCTAGGTAGGGACGATGCTTGCGCTTGCGCAGGCCTCTGCCCTCAGTTAGCTTCTTTGGTTGGTTTTGGTTTGGTTCCATATTTACAGAGAGAATGACTCGATTGTCGGTCCATATTTACAGGCGAGTGAGAAAGCTTTTGTGCTTGTAAAACGTTTTAGAAAATAGCAAGTGCTTATCTTATATAAGAATTATTAAGAAATCTGTGACGTGGACGTCGTGGTCTCTTACAATTGAACAAAGTTTGAGAAATCTGTGACGTGGACGTCGTGGTCTCTTACAATTGAACAAAGTTTGAGAGACATGGAAGGAGGTGAGCTGGCCTTTCTGAAGGCCCACCTCCCTGAAGTGTTCCAACAGGTCCAGAAGCAGATCCTGGACGCCATCGCGGCGGAAAAGCAAAGACAGCGGGCAGCAGTGGCAGCAGCATTAAATACAGCAGCTACGACCGTGGTCGGAGGGCCTACTCGAGCCAACACTGGCAAGAGGAAAGCCAAAGAGTTGGACTTGTCCAATTCGAGCGGTTCGTTGGAACCCGCATCCAGGCGCCCGGCGCCCGGGCCACTGTCCGGAGCCCAGTCACCTTCTCTGCCGGCACCGGCAAAAGTTCATCGGCCCGATGGCCCGTCGGTAGCAGCAACATCATCCACCGCTTCCATGAGCAGGACAGTGCAGCCCTCAGCCAAGGGACCCGGCTCCCAGCCAGGACCCTCTTCCTCGATGGAGGTGACTGGGGACCTGTCCGGGCCGCTCACTGGTGTGTCATCTGACGCCGCTTCTTCTTCCAACGCTCAAGTGGAAAAAACGGCTCCGGGGGAGCGCCGTAACAAAACCCCGGTGTACGTCTCTGGGGTGAAGGACGTACGCAGCTTCCTGCATAGGATTCGCGCGGAGTTGGCCTGCGGGATCGTGGCGCAGATGAAGGGAGACCTTCTGGCTCTTGTGCCTGAGACCGCCGACGGGTTCCGGGCCACCGTCAGGGTCCTACGGTCCCTCGATGAGGGCGAGGGTGTGAGTTTTCACACATTCTCCCTCCCTGAGGATCGGTGCGTGCGCCTGCTGATTAAAAACCTGGGCGTGCGCATGCCCGAGGCCGAGGTACGCGAGGAGCTGGCCGCCATGCACATTGCTGTGCAGGGGGTCATGCAACTGCGATCGAGGCGCCGGGCCATGGACCAGGACGGTGACCGTCCCCTTACGCCACACTTTATAGTGTCGGTAGCACGAGGCCCCGACGTGGCGAAAGTGCGTTCCCTTACTGAGATCTGCGGTCTGCGGGTCAAGGTAGAAACATATGTTGCACCGAAGGGGCCCATGCAGTGTAAACGGTGCCAACGCTTCGGACACACGCAGCGGAATTGCGGTTATGCACCCAGGTGCGTGGCCTGCGGGGACGCTCACCCATCCGGGTCGTGTGCCACCCCCAAGCAACAACTTAAGTGCTGCAGCTGCGGAGGCAACCACACTGCGAACTATAGAGGTTGCAGTAAGTGGAAGGAAGCCAAGACGGCCGCTGCACAGCGTGCGAAAGGGGATCGCGGCCGAAAGGACGACGTCTCCACGCGCCTGCCAGCGCCCAAATCGGCGCTAGCTAAGCCTTCCCTCGAGCAGGAGAACTTGGGCCCTGGGTGGAACCACGTGGTCCGTGGTGGCCGCGTCGTCAAGGCTGCGGCTATGAAGAACCCCGCCCCAACGCCAACTGGAGCCATTGTACAGACTGAGCGGCAGACTATCCCCAAGGGCGGCCGTGCCAAGCCCGCTCGTCCTGTGGCGCCGGTGGCAAATCCCACAGCACCTGCTCTCAAGAAGACTGACCCCACCCCACCCAAGGGTCAATCACCGCTCCAGGACATCTCAGATATCCTGGAAACCCTCTCACCACGGGTCTGCATTGAGTTGACACGACGTCTCCTCGCCGCGATCCATTCACTCCCCCCCGGGGGGTCTCGTCCGCGAGCCCTCCTCAAAACCGTTCTCCTCTTCATGGCCGACAATGACTGCACGGCCTAGAGGACACGGTAGCAAGGCCTTGCGGCTGGCTTACTGGAACGCCGACGGTGTCCGCGACAGGAAGCTGGAGCTGGAGCAGTTCCTCGGTGACTACGGAGTCGATGTTTGCCTCCTGAACGAGACGCACCTCACGTCGGGTCGGGCCTTGAGGTTCGCGAACTACGTTTGCCACCGTACGGACCGCCCGACGCTAGGGGGTGGCACAGCGATCCTTGTCCGCAGGGGCATTGATCATTACCCTGTGCCGGTATCGGGTCTACAACAACTAGAAGCAACCGCCATTCACCTGGTACTGGCAACCAGGAAAGTCAAGCTAGTGGCGGCATACCTCGCACCCACCCGGCCATGGATAGAGTCGGACCTGACCGAGTGCTTGAGCGGGGGTTTCCCGGTCCTCTTGGCTGGTGACCTCAACGCGAAACACACGGACTGGAATTCTAGCCTTATCTCTACTAGGGGCTCGCTCCTGCGTGATTACGCCAACAGAAATTCCTGCTTCATCTACGGGCCGGATTCTCCAACCACGGCTCCCTACACACACAACGCCACACCTGACGTCCTTGATATTGTCCTCATCAAGGACTTCGTCCTACCGGTGCACCTGACTGTCTGCCCCGCACTCAGCTCAGATCACCTGCCCGTCCTCGTCGACACCACGTGCCGATCGTCCTTTCAAAACCTGCCTGATCGCCCGGACTTCGCGAGAATGGACTGGTCTGCATTCCAGGCTTGCCTCGAAAGCAGACTACCGGGGAACCCCGTGGTAAACGACGAGGAAGAAATTGACAAGTGCGTCGAGGAGCTGACCAGTGCTATCCTGGAAGCCACAGCAGCGTCCGCTCCCAAGCTTCGACCCCGCATTGACAGGCGACCGCTTCTACCCGCTAGTATTCGAGATGAAATACGCCTGAAGAACCGGCTGAGGAGGCGATGGCAGGTCACAAGAGACCCCGCTCTTAAGACCCAGGTCAATCGACTCCAGAGATCGGTGACCTATCGTCTCAACGAGTGGCGGAACGAACAGTGGAGCGACACGCTCGAATCCTTGGACTGCGAGGACCAGTCGCTTTGGAAAATGACCAAGCGTGTGATGCGAGTCCCCACTCCGTCGCCCCCCTTCTTAGTGATGGGAGGACTGGCTCTCTCGAACCTCGAGAAGGCAGAAGCCCTAGCCGACAGCCTTGAGGTCCAGTTCCAGCCGGTAGACTACCCGTCGGACCTGACTACAATTGACATGGTTAACGAGGCGATGCGAGCATACGAGTATACCCCTGTAAATGAACCAAAATTAACCAGTCCCTTGGAGGTCGCCCAGGCCATCAAGGGACTCAAGCTTGGCAAGGCTCCGGGCCCCAACGGTATACCGAACAGGGTCCTGAAACATCTTCCACGACGCGCGGTAACCTTTCTCACGAAAGTGTTCAACGCGGTCCTTCGCAGGCAACACTTCCCCTCGGCATGGAAACACGCTCGAGTGGTGTCCATACTGAAGCCGGGGAAGGACCCCACGCTACCTTCTTCCTATAGACCCATCAGTCTTCTCGACACGGTCGGCAAACTCTGCGAGAAAATCCTACTAACGAGGGTCCTACACGAGGTCAGTGAACGCGGGCTGCTGCGCGACGAGCAGTTTGGGTTTCGACCCAGACACAGCACATCGTTACAGCTGGCTCGCCTCGTCGAAAGGGTCAACAGAAACCTTGATGAGAAGCGGCTAACCGGCGCGGTTTTCCTGGACGTGGCCAAAGCCTTCGACACAGTCTGGGTCCAAGGCCTCCTATACAAACTGACCGTCCTCAACTTCCCGTCGTACTTGGTAAAAACCATCTCTTCCTACCTCGCTGACCGGACATTCCAGACATCCTTCCAGTCGGCCACGTCCACACGTCGTACCATGCGGGCTGGAGTTGTGCAGGGCGGAATTCTCTCCCCTGTGCTCTTCAGTCTGTATGTCAACGACATACCCACACCGTCCCGCCACGTCGAGTTAGCACAATACGCGGACGACACGGCTCTAGTAGCCACGTCCCGTAGCCCAACGCTTCTCGTCAGGTATCTGGAGACCTACCTCAGTAGACTTGAGCTCTGGCTCAGGGCCTGGAGGATTGCTATCAACGTCTCGAAGAGCACCGCGGTTCTCTTCATCTCCGCGAGAAGACACATCCAACAGCCCCGAGCAGTGCAGTTCCTCGGACAGCCGATCCAATGGGTCAAAACAGCGCAGTATCTGGGGGTCACCCTTGACGCCGGGCTTACTTGGTCGGCGCACGTCAACCAAGTGGGAAAGAAGGCAGCGCAACGATTAGGTGTGCTAGGCCCGCTTATCAATAGGAGAAGTGGCCTGTCAATCAGGAACGGTGTACTACTCTATAAGCAGCTCATCCGTCCCATAATGGATTACGCATGCCCGATCTGGAGGTCAGCTGCCCACAGCCACGTCCAGAAGCTGCAAGTTCTGCAATCCAAGTGTCTTCGAATTGTTACTAACGCGCCCTGGTACGTTAGTAACAGGCAAATACATGAGGATCTGGGGGTCCCTTTCTTTGCCGACCACATCAGAGCACTAACTGAGAGGTTTGACTCGAGGTTAGCTGGTGTGGGGAACCCCTTAGTTCGGCAACTCGGAAGACACTCGTGCCGAATGAGGGCTGCCAGAGTTCACCCAAGGGCAACCGAGGGCGACTGATGTTCAGCAGGCCAGCCGAAGCCATCCCCAAAAGACGGCCAAGTCAGCACAACGAGTGGTTAGACTACTCGGCTACCCTGACTGAGGTTTTCCGTGCTTTCCTCAGTTGTAAGGCGAATGCCAGGGTATAACTTAATAGGGGCACGGCCCGCCACCCTTCCCCCCGATCATGGAGGCCATCAGCTGAAGTGATCTTCCCCCCATGCCGCAGAGGCCTTCAGCCGAAACGGCCCCTCCCCCTCTGGGTTCATACCCCAGAGACCCAACCAACCAAATTCCTTCGACAACTTGCCTGACAGGATAACCTCCCATCAGCAGCAACAAATCCCAGTTTGAATGGTCGAGGCTCCCGCCACGACGAAACCCCGTTAGCGTTAGCAAAATTTCCGTTCTTATATTACGACCGTTTACCATTTCCAGCAATGCGTCTTGTGCGCAGGAATGGTTTCACCTAGGTAGGGACGATGCTTGCGCTTGCGCAGGCCTCTGCCCTCAGTTAGCTTCTTTGGTTGGTTGGTTCCATATTTACACTCCCCCCTCTGGGTTCATACCCCAGAGACCCAACCAACCAAATTCCTTCGACAACTTGCCTGACAGGATAACCTCCCATCAGCAGCAACAAATCCCAGTGTGAATGGTCGAGGCTCCCGCCACGACGAAACCCCGTTAGCGTTAGCAAAATTTCCGTTCTTATATTACGACCGTTTACCATTTCCAGCAATGCGTCTTGTGCGCAGGAATGGTTTCACCTAGGTAGGGACGATGCTTGCGCTTGCGCAAGCCTCTGCCCTCAGTTAGCTTCTTTGGTTGGTTGGTCCATATTTACACATTGTTGATATGGATCTTACACGTTTTCATAGGTAACAACAATGCCGAATAAATACGACGTTCCATAGGTAACCATTGTTGTCGATTTGTTTCCTAAATCTTTACCGAATGACCCTTCCGTATAGACGCTGGAATTTCACAAAACATTTTTAGTGGTTTATCGTCTTTTGACTAAGCAAATAAACCGTAAACAGGGCGACGCTACGTTTTAGATTTTATTTGTGGTCTCTTTGCCCTCCATTCCTGACATTTCACACGTCTGATACTTAACTTTGTCGTTAAAACTTTCGTCTGTTTTTCCACGCCGGGGGATCCTTACTGCGGGGCAGCAGCTCTAGGTCCCACACGTCGACAATGCGATGTATGGAAGACGTCCGAGGAGTAATATCGTAACGCAAAACTACAGAAAGTGGTATATAAATCAAAATTTGCAGTCTGTACCCTGTGAATGCTCCCTTGTTAAAGAACAGATCCGAGCAAAGGTCTTTAACAAACAGACTGTTGTTTCAGAAAACTTTGACAGAGACAGACTTGAATGAAATGACGCCGAATCTGTTACAAATGTTTGCAAACCAGATTGTCGTCTGTGATTATTGGAAACAGAATTCTTCTGGTACGAGAGAAAAATCTAGCACGTCCAGTGCGCATATGTTGAAACAATTTCATGGACCAGCGTCGTATTTGCTTCACAAAGCCAAGTTCGTAATGCTGCTGGTTGGAGGGAGAAAGAGCATCTTATAGTTAAAGGTCCCCAGGCAATGCCCGCTCGTCCTTCTGGTTAGGACAAAGTGAAGTAAGAGTGAATACGTTAGGGCGATAATTAGCAGAAACGACGGAAATTTTGAGTCGCATATTAAAAAATGCTGAATTTGTTAATTTTTGAAGTTTAGTATAATTTAGCGGCTTCTGCTGGACCAGCCGTGGAGAGGGGGGGGGGTAAATTTTGTTGAATCTAAATCGGGAGGGCTGCAAGAGAAGCATGCAGTGGGAACCATCAGCATTTGCTTGAAGACAGAGGAAACCCCAGGAAAACCTGTGCCGAGATGGCCGTTCGCCGGACTATTAGCAGACAAAAGAGGAATTTATACGACCCCAAGGTTTCCCTAACTTGTGCCATGGGCTTTATTGATAAATTATAATACATGTGGTGCAATAACACAATATAATATGATGGATGCAGATCATCCGTGTTTCCATGGTCTTCTTCAGCTGCTGGCTTCGTGGTCTGGTCCATCGCAGGGGTTCCGCTGCAGCGTCCTCCGATGAACGGCTGACTAAAATGAGAAGAGAAGCTCTTTTTTTGGCAATTCTAATAATGAAAATTTTGAATTCTGTGTGAATTAGTATGCCGAATTCCGCTGGGCTGACACAAATCTAACTACTCCTTAAAAAGGCTTGCAGTGCACTTTGTTCACGCCAGATTTAATGAAGAAATGTTGGCTGATTTGGTTACTGGATCAGAGAGACAGGTCCGTATGCCGCTTGTAAAAGTAATACGTAAAATTATATTTACCAGATGTAAATTCACTGCCTCATTTCATTCGTGGTCTTGAACTCTGTGTTCCATACAGCGTTCTTTCACGCAGGCCCATTTTGTTCTGTCTGAAATGCAGCCCTTGGACGAGCATGCCACGATCCCAGTGCGAAACCTAACCCTAGAGAACAAGAAAAACTACATTTTCCCACCTCTTTCTGTCCTCCCTCGCCCCTCTTTTCTCTCTCACTCACACTCTTTCTCGTTTTGTGTTCTTTCAAAATTATTCTCCTGAGAGGGAGACCCTGTAAACATCCTCCCTAACTCTCTGTTCTCAAAGACCCTCAATAGGAGCGCAATACTCTTAAAACACGATTTAAACCATTTTCGGTGGTTAATTATAGGTGATAATAGATTTAATTTATACAATACACTTACGCTCCATAGGACAGTCTTTATTTCCTGTCTAGTAAAATTTTGTCAGTTCAATACGAGAAATTTGTGATGGCATTTCTTATTTATAGTTTATTTAACGACGCTTATTCAGCGTGAAATGGAAGGATGCTAGTGAATTACATGTAATATGGAAGGAAGCGGTCTTGGAATAACTTAAGGTACTATTCCAGGATTTGCCTGGAGGGACTGAAGAAAGCCACGAAAATCCACGCCAGGATATTTGAATCCGGGGCTTCCGAAATACAGAGCAGGAGCTCTCGCCATCCAACCAGGATGTTCGGTCAAATTTTCGATATGTGATTACCATGAAACGTATTTCCTACACTGTTTTGAATTGATTTGTTTTCAATAAAATGTTAAGCCGGGATTATTAATGGGTGCTTCCGATCTCGTGTATACGAGACTTTCGTATCTGCAGAAAAGAACTTCATGTATTTCGTTTCAGATCACTTCACAATTCATATCATGACGTCCACAGGAATAACAAAGCTTGCAATAAAAGTACAAGACTGTCGGGTTACGGAACGAAGGTTAATACTGGCACACATATAGAGATTTCAATTATTTCTGTTCCAAAGTAAGGGTTAGCGCGCACGAGCGGTTTTTCTGCCGCAGCGGTAAAACTACCGCAACCGCGTATTCTTGTTTCCTGTGCACACGGACGGTGAAATAAACGCATTTTTTTTTTTGGATTTTTTTGGAGACAGTTGGCGTGTGCTCTAGGCTGTTAATTCGATGAATGGATTTTGTTGGGACTGACGATGTGTGCGCTTTGGTGCTAAGAGAAAGGGCAAAGCATAGAAGGAAATTTTGGGTACATCCACTTGTAAGTTAAAGATTGCTGAAAGGCCAATTTCACAAGTTATGTGAAGATCTGCGTATGTATCCAAAGAAATTCTTCGGATACTTTCGAATGAGCAGCAGCAGTTTCCACGAGTTGTTTTTCATGATTTGACCGTCTATTACCTATCAAAATACTGTAATGAGGAGGTCTGTGCAGCCAGAAGAACGATTGGCAGTAACTCTACGGTAAGAAGAAAAAGTTATATGTTTATTATTGTACACTCCACTTCGGCAATCAATCTCTCACTATCAAAAACTGTGGTGTTAAGTTCCATTACGCGTGTAATCGCCACCAATATCGGGCAAACACTTGTCTGCCGTGCGGCTGTTTCACCGCTCGTGCACCCACACAGATAGGGTTCTTCGTGTTCTATTGCCACCGCCAGCCGCTGTGCGGTGGCTGCACCGCATCGAAAATGAAGTATGTTGCGGCACAAAAACCGCAGCGGTAAACCTACCGCTCGCTTCCTACTGAAACACTGCGTTCCATCAATGCGGCAGAAAAACCGCAGAGGCCCAAACCGCTTTCAAATTGGGACCGGCCAGCTAAGGGAGACAACCCCGACAGAAAAGCATCACCCCTCAGGATTTCTGGGGGTTGGGCGTGAGGCTGACAACTTCACTCCGTAAAAAAAAAAATTGTTTCGAAACTTCGAGTTAAGCCTCGATGGAGGCGAAAGATTGAAGAGGCCAAGGTTCAACTTTGAACTGTAGCGCGAAGAAGAAAAAAGTTGACATTTTACTTTCAGATTGACTTCCAAATACTCTTAAATAAATAAAGAAATGACTTGTTTTCCAGAGACAAAGAATATAATATAACAGCGAATTGTGATACACAGGGACTTATCCCTTATGTGTACAAGCATGAGCTTGGACTCTTGAAGGAGCGGTTGAACATGATGTATGGCTGCCATTCAGGTTGGCGTTCGTTGTTGTATCAGAGAGAATAAACACTAGATTATTCCTCGGCAATAGAAACCCTCCCCAAGGCACTGTTTCTGATGACTGCATAACTATGCCAGATAGGTAAGTACAGGCAACTCTCGGTTTACGAACATTCGCTATAACGAACGTCACAATTCATTCAAAACTTCTTAAAGTCGCCAATTGATAGAGTTCCTTATAAAAACGAAATGCCAAACGTATAGTGAACATAATTATAAGATCTAAATAAATAAACTTTTAAAAAATGTATTTATTGCAATAATTATCAGAAAATTATTATATGATAATTATATTGAACTGTTCTTGGTTAATAAAAATAATCTAGCCGGTAAAAGAACGTTGGTTTACGTGCCACGCCGCGTAGAATGTTTTCTCATGGGAAGGAAATCGGTGATTCCCCCTATTATAATATAATAGGATCATCACTTGCTTTGCCTAAGTTATCTTAGGCGGTCAAGTGTAGTTCTGCATTTGGTGACTTAAAAATATATTTTTTAAAATTTAAGCGATCATGGGTCCAAAGCGAAGTAGTAGTGTTGGTGTTGATTGTAGTGGTTATGTACGATAAACCACAACGCACACATTTTATTTATTAAGTGTTCTGTCTGACGACAGGTCCATATGAACAGGATCCTTCCATCCTTTTCTCGGACTGGGACCTGTTCATATACGTTCTTGGCAGATGATCCAGAAGTGGTTTGCCATTGCCTTCTTCAGTGTGTATGGAGTGCCACGGAGAAACCGGGGAAGCCCCGGAGGAAAACTCAGTGTTGCATAGACCAAGGCCTTGCCCAACAGTAAAAGTAAAGTAAAAGTTTGTCCCACTATACGCCATGTAGGCGTTTGGGGGGAGTGGAGGTATAGCTCCTCTCTTCCTTGACCTCGGCACTAGATGGGGGTGAGTGGTCAGCATCACGCCCCGGCCGGCTTTACCCCCGGGAAAGGACCCCCGGTACCCATTGTAGAGGAGGCTGGGTGGGCCCCAGAGCCGGTCTGGACGCAGAGGCTAGAGGAAAAATCCTCTGCCCCCGTCGGGGATCGAACCCCGGTCGTCCAGCCCGTAGCTAGTCACTATACTGACTGAGCTATCCCGGCTCATGGCCTTGCCCAACACAAGTTATAAATTCGGGCACCGCCGGGAATCGAACCCGAGACCCCAGGATTACAAGGCCAGCGTTCTAACCGCTAGACCACCGTGGCCATCATTTATTTATTAAGTATTCTGTCTGAGGACAGGTCCATATGAACAGGATCCTTACATCCTTTTCTCGGACTGGGACCCGTTCATATACGTTCTTGGCAGATGATCCAGAAGTGGTTTGCCATTGCCTTCTTCTGTGTGAGTGTGAATGGAGTAATTGTTGGGATGCCACGGAGAAACCGGGGAAGCCCCCGGAGGAAAACTCCGTGTTGCCTAGACCACGGCCTTGCCCAACACAAGTTATAAATTCGAACCCGAGACCCCAGGATACACATACAATACAATAAAACGTATTGTATAGACCATTAGATGTTTAGTACATGGTTTTAATACTTTAAACGTATACGATACGTGTCGTAAATCTCAGGAATGAAAAATACACATAACGAACAAAAACGTGGAACAAAGAATGTCTTGAAACAAAACTCGTTCGTAAACCCAGAGTTGCGTGCATGCTGCCTTATCGCCCTGTTGATGGAGGCAGCAAGTACCTATGAAATGTTGGTAAACTTCTACGAGACTACTTGAATTTATTGTATAAACCTAAGACATTGCATTTTAGAAACATTGAAGAAATGTGACATGACAAAAGTGAAGTATTCACTCTTATGGGAATGAATGTATTACTAAATGTATTATAAACTAGATGACTGACACACATAGGTAGGGTAATGTAATTGGAACTTGACATGTTGGATGTTTGTTAATCTTTGCTATTATTTTAGACCTGTGATTATCAGTGCATCAATTTCAAGTTCCAGGATTACTGTATGAAGTTCAGAAGTCACTGCCAATTATAAAAAACAATTTGAAGTTGTTGGTACGGTGTTTGGTCACGCTGTCTGTGTAAGATCTGACTGTACAATTAAATTCAAGGGAAATGTGTTTTTGAAAACGTCGGTGGTTGCCATTCTTTCTGCTGTTTTCCTAATGTACCTGTGGCATGCAGCGAATTTATCCCACAAAAATACTCAAACTGGTTTAAGAACAGGTATTTTCTTTTAATTTCATGTATGAGTTCCTATTTTTATATGTCGGCATCTGTGCATTATCGTCAAGACATTCCATTACCTCCACCCCTAACCTTTACAAGTAATTCCTATTAAAATATTAATCACAAGTTTTCTTTAATTTGTGCTATTATGCATAAGCTGACTTTTTTTTAAATTTAAAATAAATGTGACACAGCTCGTTATACATGTTGATTGAAATCTTCAATTCTGGTACATTTTTGCTTTGCTGGTAACAGAGTTGATAATCAGGTAAGGAAGTTTTAGAAATTGCACGTGTCGTTTCGAATTGACAAAACATGAATTCTGGTCGCAGTGGAACAGGGACGTATGTTATAGGGAACTGAAGCACGCACTTGTTGACTGTTTTGTCCGAGTCGCAAGAAACATCATTTTGTGCAGACGTGTTTCAGTGACACATGCACTGTGAAGAAACAGGTTTAAAACGTTCAGATGGAACTGGGGCGAAATGGCATAGAAACTTACAAAATGTTAAAAACTGACTTTTGGGTGGAATTTTGCTTTACTCACTTTGAATGTGTTAACACACTCAAGGCTCAAATTTTTATCAGAATTTTTGTCAAGACTCGTGTTCTTACCATTGTGATTCAATTTTACCACAATTTTCCTACAGAACTTGTCTTCATAATAATATGCTACTTGGAACTTGAATCTTGAAATAGAAACTGAAAGTATTAAAAATAGGACACTTCTGTGTGTAAAATAAATGTTATGTCTACAGCTGATAAATATGAGGTTATCACAGTGATGTAGATGCTTTTCTGGGTGTTGGTGCTGGTGTCAATGTTTTGGTGAAACGTACTTTCTACATCTTCGGTTCTGAAGTATGTTCTTTCAGTACCAGATCCATAATATATCTGAAAAAACAACAGTCTGTTTGTTAAAGACCTTTGCTCGGATCTGTTCTTTAACAAGGGAGCATTCACAGGGTACAGACTGCAAATTTTGATTTATATACCACTTTCTGTAGTTTTGCGTTACGATTTTACTCCTCGGACGTCTTCCATACATCGCATTGTCGACGTGTGGGACCTAGAGCTGCTGCCCCGCAGTAAGGATCCCCCGGCGTGGAAAAACAGACGAAAGTTTTAACGACAAAATTAAGTATCAGACGTGTGAAATGTCAGGAATGGAGGGCAAAGAGACCACAAATAAAATCTAAAACGTA
This sequence comes from Zootermopsis nevadensis, assembly GCF_977971745.1. Lineage (NCBI taxonomy): Eukaryota > Metazoa > Arthropoda > Insecta > Blattodea > Termopsidae > Zootermopsis > Zootermopsis nevadensis. Next base: position 6,315,051 of record NW_028259163.1, read on the forward strand.
GCGTCGCCCTGTTTACGGTTTATTTGCTTAGTCAAAAGACGATAAACCACTAAAAATGTTTTGTGAAATTTCAGCGTCTATACGGAAGGGTCATTCGGTAAAGATTTAGGAAACAAATCGACAACAATGGTTACCTATGGAACGTCGTATTTATTCGGCATTGTTGTTACCTATGAAAACGTGTAAGATCCATATCAACAATCTTATGGACCGACAATGGTCAGCTTTTATATGAACTCCTGCGCGCATAACAATGCTTTACTCCTTTACCTAAGAAACTAATTGTTACGTCACCTGTTTACTCGGCTTTGTTGTGTTACATTACTGCCGTAAACAATCCGCTTTCGTTATTGCGGAAAGAGCTGAGCAGTGAATCGCTTGTAGAAGAAGTGCGTCGTAGAGTAGAAAATTTTGTGCTCTTAAAAACCTCTTAGAATATCACAATTATTTATCTTTTATAATTATTAAGAAATCTGTGATACTCCATTTTAGTTTGGATTAAATTGATAATTGCCGGTGGACATCGTGGTCTCTTACAATTGAACAAAGTTTGAGGTAAGAAATTCCTATTTATTATTTTTGTTGTTCATCACATTTAATGTTTTCATCTGCATTTGTGAACTCGTGTAAGAGAATTAGGCTTGTCTTCTTTTTAACACAATTTCAAGTAATATTCGATTGACTTCTGTTTGTTCACGGCATCATTGATAGTAAAATAATATTACGGTAGGCAATTAACATTTTAAATTTTAAAACAATAAAACGTGTTTCATATCCTAGAATCTTAATAAAAATATATGGATCTTAAGAAGTGGGGTTTATATTCTGAATAATAATTCCAACACTTCTCATCTCTTGATACATCGACATTATTAAAGCGTTTTAGGAAACTGTGAAGAATATTTATTCCGGATTTAAAAGCCTAATTATCGACGAATCTCCCTAAATCAGCAGGTTAAATCCGGGGAATGCTTGCTATTATTGAGTGCAAAGGATTTATGGGTGCAAAACGTGGTCTTTCACTTTGAGGGAGGAACATAGACTGAGGGTCTCGGAGAACAGAGTGCTGAGGAAGATGTTTGGACCCAAAACGGGAGTGGGACAGATAAGAGAGAAAAATGCACGACGAGCTCCAGGGCCTGTGGTCCTCACCGGATGCTGTTAGGAGGCGATGGGCAGGGGAGAGAAGTTCACAATTTTTTGGTTGGGAGGCCTGAAGGGAGGAGACCTCTGGCGTAGGTGGGAGGATAACATTAAGATGGATCTCAGGGAGACGGGACTCGATGGAGCGAAGTGGCTCAGAATGGACCCCGGTGGCGGGCTTTTGTGAACACGATGTTGAACCTTCTGGTTCAGTAAACAAAGTGAGCTATTTTTTACGAGCTGAGTACCAGTCGACTCTTCACAGAATATCCTGCACATTGCAGTGTGTGGGTAGGCCTCACCCACGCATGCGGTAGAGCAACGATCAGCTTTTTTGACTGTTCCCAACTGTAATTCTCGCGTTCCTTTGGTAAATATAAATGACGTTGTGCTTGTAGTGTATATAAATGTGTAACTTAGGCAGGAAAGTCCTTAATCATGTAAGCTCTTAAGCACTTCTAATTCTACAGAGAGAGAAGAACTCGAAAATTTTATTTCTATGAAAAGGCGTAACTTTCTTTTTCCAAAATTTATGTCTTAACTGTCTGGTTCTGCATCAAAGGTCACGCAATTTCAATGGCAAATTTTTGTCGTAATTTTTTAAAATCGGTTCACTAGTGCAGAAGCACCTAAGACTTTATAGATTACTTGATATTTTATAAGTAATGTCTACGTAGTTTATATAAAAGAAGATTTAAATTATTCGAGTAATGACAAACACGCGGCATGACTTAATATTGCCTAAATCAGTCACATCTTCAGGGTTTTTAAACCAAGAAGAGTGAAATGGGCGGGGCATATGGAGTGCATGGATGGGGCGAGAGGTTTGCACCGGGTTTTTTTGGAAAGCCTGAGGAGAAGAGGCAGCTGGGGAGACCTAGACGTAGATGGGAGGATAATCTCAGGCGGGATCTATGGGACATAGGAGTTGAAGGGGGACTGGATTTTGTTGGCCCAGAGCAGGGTCTGGTGGAGGGCTTTGGTTAATTCGGTGATGAACCTTCGGGTTCCGAAAGCCTTCTAGATAGTTATATGTCACATTTAGAGCTTTGTCACTTTGTGTTGGGTCTCAACAGATTTTTTTTTACCAAAGAAAAAACTGAGTTGATGGAGCCGAAGTCCTGCTTAAGAATCTAACAGTAGCCCAGGTGATTAAATATCTCGTCTTTTATGAAACATGAAGTTTCATGTTCGTCTTTCCAAGATCCCGCCTCTAAGCCACATCCACAAGCCACACCTTCATTCCCCACTTCTCTAAGATCCATTTTAATATTATCCCAACAACTCAGAGGACTCTCGAGTTAACTTTTCGTTTCAGGTCTTACGATTAAAAAGTTGCAATTCTTGCCTCTTCCATGTGTTCTACATGCCCCGCCAATCTCATCATCCTTCATCTGACAGCCTACAATTTATTAATTAGTGAGGAGAACTATAAAGCTCCATTTTACGAAATTTTCGCCATTCCCTTGTCAGTAACTCTCTCGCAGGACCAGATATTCTTCTCAATACCGTGTTCCCTCTCATTCTCTCTCATTTGATGTGCACACCGGTCAGTATGAAGAAAAACCCGTAACAGCGATCGACTGTTTTTCAGGAGATGGAGTCAAACCAAAGTCTCTGCCGTTCTCAAGATGACGACAGGAGCACGTGCACCGAAGCATTGGCGCCCCTCAATGAGCTGAGAGACAAGAACCTCTTGTGTGACGCGGTGTTGAGGTTAGATGACGGCGGAGTCTTTCCAGTCCACAAAGAGTTTCTGTCGATGCGTAGCGCATATTTCAGGTTTGTTTATTTACTGACGTGGTTGATTAATACGTGAAATAAGGACTTAACAGACCTCAATTCGTATGTGAAATGTTTTATCCCCTTTGCTATTTGTCTTTTGTTATTTGTTCATTGTCATGAAATCTCACGGCGGTGAGGAAGAAGAAGAAGAAGAATGTCTTCTGGACGTTGCGCCGTAGAAACGAGTGGCATTTCAGACGTACTTACTGCCTTCTTCCTTGATGATGGAGGCAGTAAGCACCTCTGAAACGTCCGATAATTTCTACGAGACAACATCCCAGACGACGTACGTGGTTTTTTGTACTAATTTTTTAAGTGCGGTTGTACCAAGGTGACAGTCAATCGATCTGGAGGGAGAAATAGAATCCATTTCCAAAATCGTCTTGGTTTTAATACATAGAGACGACCGACAAAGTAATTTGGTAATGCACCTTCGTCACGCCATTGTCCGGAACACTGAAAGCTGCTGTGAGTTGCTCTGTCTGAAATATAATTAACTGTAACAAAGTACTTCGCGAGAAATGTTTCATTGGCAGGAGAGAATCGTTCGAGAACTTGTGCATTCGTAAATCTGCTTGAGTTTTAAATAAAGATTTGGTGCGTTCTTGAAATGAGAAGTGAATTATAACCGTGAATAATTGTTTCTGTTTTCCAACAGACGTGTCTCACGTCTTTTTGCGAGCTGTACCCCTCTTTCAGTTTTCCGACAATCAAATCTTTCTGTTTGACTTACACTGCAAAACCCTTAAATTGTAATATTAAATTGTTTGCTGGTTGGCGATCACTTTGTAAAAGCCGCGTAGAAAAATATGTTTTTCTTTTAAGCTGTTTATTGTCGGGAAAATGTTTTCACAGAGCAAATAGATTTCATATTACGAACTGATCAATCAGTGGAATGTACAGCCCGCAATGTATGTTGAAATATTTGTGTTCATTTGCTGATTGGCTTTAAAATTTCTGTAAAAGTTGCTATAACCTCTGATATCTCTTGGAGGATTCAAGGGTCTGTAATAACCGAGGTTACCATTCTATAGTACAAATGTTCGCTGTTTGCTATCCGATTTGTAAGTAATATTCTTCACAATCTCACAGTAAATCTGGTCCCATTAGTACACATTCTGGGAGTTTTTGAAGTCTTCAAATAACAAAAATTCATCCACCACAAATGGATACTTTTATTTGGCTACGTGAGTCATAAAAACTTAAACTTTATGCGCTTGTCTTGCAATTTCCTGCTCGCCATTTCTCGAAATCAGTTTAAATTAACGAATGTTTCGTGACGTTTCAGGACACTCTTCACGACAACACTGCACTCCAGTGAGGAGACTGAGATTCTCCTCCATGGAGTCAGCTCAGACACGATGACCCAGATACTGGATTATATTTATTTTCGCGAGGTGGACATCCGCTCCGACAAAGTGCGTCAGCTTTTCGTAGCGGCTGAGTACTTGTGTATACCAGGCTTTGCTGAACAATACTGCGACTTCCTTAAGGACGCGATGGACGTCGAGAACTGTATCGGCATCATGCATTTTGCAAGGTAATTGCTGTTCATTTGTCATTTGCTGTGACGCCAGTCTTCGTCGCTGGAGCGAATCACATTTACTCAAGAGAGCTGTCGAGTTCCGGGTCGGAGATTAAAACCTCTGACTGAGGACTCGGCAAATTATAATGTTTGGCAGGTTGTTATTAATGTGCCTGTAATTTAAATGTTCTGTTTAACTACATATATTTCCATCGTCATTATGACGAGCAGGTGACTAATTTCAGGGTCATAATTAAATCTGTCTTCCTCTCGAATTCCTTTGCTTCGTTCTTTCTTTCTTTCTATTCGGAATTCCTTACTTCTTACATAATCCTCCCAATATCAGAATCAACATTCAGCCCCACATTTTCTGCATACAGCAAAACCTCTGTCAACAGAGCGTCGATTATCCGATTCCCACATTAAGCGACCGAATTTCAACCAGATCGCTTGCGATTGGTTTCCACCGACAAGATGCGTTAAAGTGATGACCACGAGGTACAGTTCATTGATGTAACCTCACATCCAGATTTTGCTGAGTATTATGAACATTTCAGGACATTTAGAGAATTGGTTTTTATCGGTCAAAGACGAAAAACAACTCGCTGGGCCTGTTGAAGCGGAACCCCCTACTCCTTTGTTGTTCAGGACAACATAGCAAGCAAATCAAGTGACATCGGCAGAATCACACCAGAACCTCCAATTCATGCGATGGACAGAATGACTGATAAATTCACTATTTTAATACAGGGACTCCCTCGAACAGCGCTCACGAGTGAATTTTGCCGTAGGCTTGTGCGTGCGAAACGCCCGCATCATTTGCCGGCGAGGAAAATCTGTATTGAGTCTGTAATTATTAGTTAAATTCCATGACCACGTTCCCTTTTCCCTCGCTCATCCGATCCGTGGTTCCCCCTGTAAAGGTCGGTTACACGAGGTTTCACTGGATTAACACAAGCAGGTAAAACAATGTCGTTTCGCCAAGGTTAATGCCAGAATTCTAAATTCTATACTCCTCATCTCACTGCCTTCTTCACTTGCGTACGCCATGCCCTTATTTCAACCTGTAACTTTATCACGAGGACAAGCGGGCATTGCCTGGGAACCTTCAGAGCCGAAAACTTTCTATTTTGCCCCGGTTAAACGGAGCGTATCTCATCGTTGCCTCTCCACGTGTCTGCTCTTAGTCTCACTCAAAAAACTGAAGGCGAAATACTGTGGTGTGCAAATGCTTGAGAATCCAGTTATTTCTGCAGTGTTTCAATGTGTCGGAGTTCGAAGGAGATCGATTCTTACCCTCGCTGTTGCAGGTTACACTTCCGCGCCGACCTTGAGACTCGCGCTCGCCGCTTCGTTCTGCTTAACTTCGTGGAAGTGTCTCAGAAGAGCGAAGAACTGCTGGAACTGACTCTAGAGGAGCTGCAAGCGATAATCGGGACCGAGGAACTGAACGTGAAGGACGAGAAAGTTGTGTGGGAGTGCATTCTCCGGTGGATCAACCACGACCCGGACAACAGGAAAGGACACATCGCGGACCTTTTGAAGGGCGTCAGACTGCGACCACTTGCAAAATTTTTAAAGGAGATGGTCAGTATGTCCCTGAAACCGTGGATGTTTATAGAAAGTGAAGCCCGCATTTTAAATTCCATTTTCACTCGTTTTCGTATGTATTAATGTAAATCCTGAGCCATTTTCTTTGTCACGTGTAAGTCCGTCTGTCTGTCTGTCCGCAGATCCAGCTCGAGAACGTCTAAACGGAAGATCATTAGATTTGATACTGATGAGCTTTAGCGTAATCTGTTGACACATTTCAATTCTGGTTAAAATCTTACAATAACAACGTGAAAATTACACAATGATTTGAATGCCTCCTTCTGTGCAAAATTTCCTGAGTAAGAAATCCCCAGATTCCCTTATTTTCCATGGTTACAGTAACTACTTGTGGAATGCCGCTGGTAACACGCTCCCATACGCCTGTGTATGTGCAAAACAAATATTCGATTCGTTCTTTTATGCATTGTTTGTAAGTTTGACATTCCACCTGCGCTACAATATTTGATTACAGTCACAGTTGTTCACATTACGCGGCGCAAACCGCGTAATGTGAACAAGGCCGAAGACTTAACCGTCGGTTGACTGTTCTGTCGTTGTCGGCTGAAGCATACGACCCATAAACGACACGACAGTTCAGTCCACGAGCATGCGCACACGTACGTCTAAACAGTCGTTCTCTTGTTCTCTTTTGTTCCACGTTCTTCGCTCTATCCTCGCCGGGTACAGAAGTCAGGAATGTCGCAAGAAGATAATATCGAACGATTAATTGAAGAGGTCGAAAGACGCCCTGCTCTTTATGACAAAAAATTTAAAGATTATGCAAACATCAATGTTAAAAGAGAACTTTGGCAAGAGATTTGTTCAGTTGTGGTACCAGGTTGGAGCGAATTGTCATCCGAAAAAAAGACTGAAACAGGTTAGTTTATTTGTTTTTATTTAATTTCAACAATTACATTTTAACAATTTAAATTTTAACTTATAGTGTAGACCGATTTGCTTGATAATTTTTATTTTATTCCAAATTAAATGTTGTTTCATCTTATATGGTACCAAATCTGTCATTCTTGGTAAAATGTTTATTGTCTTCACACGACCTGCCTATTACATTTTTTCGTATTGCTTTGGTATTGATCCTTGAAGTGAAATGAAAAACTTCGACAAGAAACTCCTAACATTGGTTCCACAATTTCGTACGTTATTAACAACGGTACTTTCAAGAGGACACTCATATACGTAAAGTATCAACAAAACGTATGCCATCCTTACAGCGAACAAAATTATGAAGTACACAACATGCCTTAATTATGCAGTCGCAGAAGCCGATGCTGACATCTAATGGTCTGTGCAAAACCCTCCATTTGTTAGCTAAAATTCCAAAAGTGCACTCCAGCATTCGGCGAGCCTTTGTATGTCGATAATTATATATTCTTTTGAGCACTGTCAACTTTTTCTTTGCATATCGCCTCAGGACGTGTTTTGATAACCCAAAAGCTTTGTAATCTGCATCAGTCCATGTCATTAACACCTGCGAAAAATACTTTTTATAATTGTAAAATGTTGATCCACTTGCAGGAGGTTTGATAATGCGATTATGCTTTCCATCAATGGCACCTATTACATTGGGAAACCTGGTTCTTTGCTAGAATTGATCAGCTATTTTAATCCAATCTTCTTCTTTTATGTTTTACTGGTATATAGAGCGGTTGTAAAATACTCCAAATGTTGGCGCGGGCGCATTTGATTATCAACCTTAACGTTGAAGGTTGCAATTAAGAACTCAAAGGACAGCGAATTGAAGCTTGCGACGGTTTGCCAAATATCTGAAGGAAAAAAATGGGACAAGTCTAGAATATGGTCATAATACAATACAAATACTATCACATCACAGAACATAATAGACCTACACGTACAACGTAACATAAAATAGTAGGGTCGTATTATAAACTTGTATTATATTAAATATTGTCATTATTTCTAGGTCGAGACATACAAAAGAGGTGGCAGACCTTAAGATCAGGTTTTAGCAGAGAGCTTCGCGCCCAGAAACAGACCAAGTCCGGCCAATCAGCATCGAAGAGGAGGAAATACATGTATTTTGAAAAATTGTTATTTTTACTTCCCACAATGGAATCTAAGTCAACGGAAACAAATGTAATATCAGATGACGATGGCGATAAAGAAGAGGGAATCGACCACGTAAACGAGGCTGAAAACAGAGCACAATCTTCCAGGGAAGAAACAAGGAACAAGCAGCAGCCTTTCGAGGAATCTTTACTCAACAATTTGAGTTCAAGAAATACCGACGACGAAGACGTCCACTTCGCACTTTCCTTAGTTCCTTCGCTCAAAAACCTAAGCGAAGAGAACAAATTAGAGGCGAAGATAAGAATTTTGAGCGTGATTAAAGACTTAAGGGCAGAACAATCCCCCCTTTCACGTTGAATGCAGCTGGGCCATCTGGGTTAAAGGAATGCCTTTATTTGGCCGCAAGCTGCGGAAACAACCTCAGTCAACTGCGAAGAAATACAACGACGTTGCTCATCTACTCTAGTGCATCCTGATTTCAGTTCTCCAAATTCAAATGACACAGTCCAAACATATTATTCCAATTTCTCTTGTGATTCTGACATATTAGACCTTTAGATACTAGGCTGTCTGCCTAGGTTATTTGTCTGCAGCAAGGCATAACTTCACATTGTATCTAAGTTCCTTTCTTTAAAAATAAGGAAAATAAGAATAATAAAAATAATTAATGTAAAGTTGATTTTATTTATTAACTTACCTTAGTGTCACTGCCAGTCTTTCTTCAGGTGAAATAGCGAGACGCATCAACAGATAAATCACGTCTTCTGGCTCAGCGTTCTACCGAACCAAAGATCCTACTGCCTTAAGAAGCGTGTCTTAGCTGCTCTAATAATTTCACGCATCTGCGACGATACATGTAGTCAACCCGAGATCACTTCAGTTTGATAAGAATCAGCTGATTGACCACATAGGGACAACAGATATCCGAAAAGTGCAGCAAGATAGCTTTCTACTATATCCAAGAGGAAAATACCCAAGGGGCTTCAAATTCACAGACAGCTTTAACATTCTAATATGTTAAACGTACTCTCACAAACCAACCTTACAACTTATGATATTATTACTTCCATTTCAGAATGCGCTTTAACCCGAGAGAAAAATGTTTCTACTCTGGGTCAAATGCCCTGTGCTTTCAGCCTCTCACCTCTTACTAATATTTTGAAACAATCGCACGAATTCATGAAAATGTTATCTTAGTCAAATGTCTTTACACCTTATCATTCATATCTACCAGTTTCGAACACCTGATGATGACCAATTAAGGTCGAAACATGCAATGGCTCTTAATAGACATTGATCCCATAATCACACGCTGTTGTGTTGACGGGCCTTCCACCCAAACATCTACATGCATCAGGTTGCCTCCCTTGAAACTCGAATCAACTAATTGTCATAATTTTCTTTCGATGCTACGTAATTTTGACGACTAATTAAAGTTATCGAATCAAAAAGAATGTGCATCTCGTACGGGAGAGACGAGAAATAAATTACAATTTTTGAATGTAACTCAAAATGCAACCCTTACTGAAGTATTTAACTTTCGGTTGAAACACATTTCAATAGTTTCCTCTAAGATTGATTTAACCTTGACTTCGCTTCTCTCAACAACCTGTGCATTTATTAAGAGCGTCGTTACATAAACCAAAAAAAAACTCGAGGTGTGGCTGTGTCGGGGACACGGCCGTGGGTTTTACGTGAATAATTTCTTTGGGATATGGGAATTAAACGAAAGAAACGAAATGGATACTTCCATGGGCTCGCAGTCGTCTTCGGTAGATGCGGGAGCCTCGTCTGAGCACTGCACCTCCATCGGCTCAGCGATAGCGGCCGTCGTTTGCCGCGTCGACTTTCCGACGTTTCCGAAGCCGTCTCACTCGTTCCGCCACGGACATTTCTTTTACTGTTTTGTGTCCGGTTCAAAATCTCATGGTATCCCAAACGAAATGTTATTTTCCAGTTGCGTGTGTGTTTGTGTGTGTACGCAGAACAATGTCCATATCATTCATACGTCGTTAAGTTTTTAAATATTTGTAGCCTTCGGATAAGAAGACAAGGGGCCAGTGAGACGACGAATTTGAGATAAAAAAATCCCACTATTATTAACGCACTTGCGAACCCAAATGCAACTGAATTTAAAATATCGTGGCATAATTACGATCGCTTCGCGGAACACTGGTTGAGAAACTCTACAACTGTGGGCATGTAGGAGAAATATAATAATTCTCACGGATCATATTAGCCAACATACACAAATGATGATATCGCATGCATCACGTTAAAGAGCAAATGAGAATAATGACAAGTCATTTGTCTTTTATTTTTGACTACGCTTAGTCCATCTTAGGTCGTTGCAAATATTCCGTCCCAGTCAGAGGACACGCCCAACATTTCGGAACAATTTATTATTCTCACAGTCAGGAATTGTTAGCCCCGCGACAACCCACATGTCGGAGTATCACCCCTTGTCGGCTGCCCGCGAATTCTTGTTCGAAACACTCCGTATCTGGCGGCCATAGTCGATCGTGATTCTGGTTTTCTGTGGACTACAGGGCGAAGTTCCCTCCCTCTCTGCGGCCAGTCTGTTTCTGGGGCTCAGCTAGCCTCGTATTCCCTGACCACCGAGGGTAAAGCAGGCCGCAGCGTGAAGATGACGCCTGAGCACAGGAACAATTATCGCATCAACGAATTATCTGACGCAGAATCGGAATCAACTCCAGAAAATTCTCTAACTTAACGAAAGTAAAACCTCGAAGTACTCAAGACAAAGCTGACATTTTATCCAAGCGATATTCAGTTCGAATCTCGTACAACGACACAATCCCCACCTTGTCGAAGGCAAATTCGTCAGCAGTTCCTCAAATCCGTTTACACATTCACCCTGTCCCATCAACAATTCATAACAAACTTAGCATCAGCCATTCGAAGCCGCCTGTGAGATTAATGAAACTCTGTGGCACCATAATCCAAAAAAAAGATTCAATCCAATTCCTGTCCCCTCTTAAAACACGCCCGAAATATCGGCTTCATCCAATCGCAGTAGACTAACATGTTGGCATCGGCTACCCCAGTTTCCTGGTTCTCCTCAGTTACTTCAAAGCAAGCCAAGAATATTCTCTCGCTATTTATCATTCATAACCATCCCGTCATATTTAATTAATGGATATGCAACATTATCAGTTGACAGAGTGTTGTAGAAACAAAACAAAACACTACCTTATAGGTCATTGTAAACGCCTTCTAACGGGTTTACCCATCAAATTACGTGTATCTCAGCCCTCAAAACAGTGAAGGAGGCCGTGGGGGTAGAAACTTCGAAGTCCTCCATCTGAAGGCCTTATCTCTGCGTGGACCAGCACCTGGCCTCATGTGTCAAGGCTCTGACGTCACCCCAGAGAACAAGGCCCCCTGACAGCCTAATTTCTCGGTTTTGCATGTATAGTTCACGTTTGCGGTGAAAAACCAGTTATTGGGAGTTGGTAGTCAGTGAAGTGCTTTAGAAACATTCGTGTGCACAAGTACTTATCACTATTTATTATTATCAACCAAACTACGTGTTTTATTTAGCCGTCGGTCGAATGCGGTAAATTACGCGTATATTACCATAAAACCTTTTCTTATATTTGGGTTACAATACATATTGTAAGGGGATTTACTCTGGAGACATCTGGTAGCATACGTGTAAATCAACAGGAACACGACATGAAGCTAGTTTTGTGTGTTCAAATAATAAAATTATTTACGTACAAGGATTTATCAAGGGATTTAATGCTCGTGTGCTAACCTGAACTACTGAAAGTGCGTCGTTAAATAAACTATGAATAAATAAAAAAATCATGGTCTACTATAACCACACAAAATCAGCAGATTAATTCGGAAACACCCGGTAGCTTATAGGTCTAATCATTAAATGTGTATCGTTTAATACGCCCGTAAAAATTGCCCCAGAAACCAAAATCTTAAGAGAGACTCGAACCGAGGTCTGCATTCGGGTCTGTGACTTTAGTTAATCAGATGCCTTCCCAGGAACAAACAAAATTTGTCTTAGCGCCATTCGTCCCCAGTGTCTACTATCCGAACAACAGAAAACATCTCAGCCGGAATTCGAAGGAAGGAAACATTTTCTCTGGCCCAGGGTCCAACAGCGCCCGGGCTCCTCAAAAACCGTCTTTATAATTAAACAAGTATAATAAAACACGACGTTATTTTTAAACATGGGCAAATTAAATTGCAAATCTCTTTTCATTACTTTTAAACTGATTTCCTTTACAGATAAAATATTTAATATTAATTATTTTCTTATATTTATGATAGAATGCAAGAAAATTATAATTTGGGTTAATTCTCTTTGTATTTTCTAACTAAAAGGATGTGAAATATGAAACTCAGGTGTTCATATAAAATACGAACACTTGCTCGTTCAGCAATGTAAACAAAGGATTGGAATTTCTTAAGCACACCACCAACAATCTCGGCTGGCATGCCATAAGGTTCATTTCTTATGCACGCCTGAATGAACTGAATTGCACTCCATTCCTTTACTCACTGTTGAATCTTAGGTTACGTAGGCATTGTTGTATTTGTATATACATCAGTCTACAATCGTATTTCGTCAGTATGGAAAGAATTGTCCTGTGAATCGGTTGTAGATGAAGTGCTTCGTGAATTAGATAATTTTGTGATGTTAAAAACCTTTCACGCAGTATAATCAAGCATCAAGCATCTAAAGTATCTGTGATATTTTAATGTGTTTTACTTATCTACGACTAACGCTATTATCGGTGCATTTCATTTGTTGTAATTGGTAATATCTGTGTTGGTACCTGTGGTTGTTGTGTAGAGAAGTTTTCACTGTGAGTGTTTAAGTACTTTTAATTTTATTAGTAATCACTCAGAGTTTAAAATGAGTAACAATAATACCAACCTTGACAGGAAGTCACCAGATACAGGTTGCAGGAAAAGAAAGATAAAATATTCCTCTTCGCCTCGTAATCAAGCAGGCAAAAGGAAGGAAGAATATGGAATAAGTCAGAGTAATAGAGATTATAACAGAAGCAGAAATCAGAGAAGTAATAGGAATAAGAATTTAAATGAAGACAGAAATGGAGAAGAAGAAAGGTTTGGGAAAAGAGAAAGCAATAAGTTTTCAAGAAACTTATGTGAGAAAAATGAAAATCAGGCTGCTTATTTCAAAAGAAAGGACGGCAGAGATGAGTATGAAAAGAATTCATACAATCAAAGTGAGAACGCGAGTGAGTGTGATCGATATTTGAGTAGGAATGACAGTGAATTCCACACTCGGCAAAGTGATGTTGTCTGTGTACAGAAGGAACCTGTTGACTTGTTGACGTCCAGGACAGGTGGTGCATACTTGCCTCCTGCTAAGTTAAGAATGATGCAAGCCCAAATTACAGATAAATCAAGCGCTGCTTATCAAAGAATAGCATGGGAAGCACTGAGGAAATCTATACACGGGCACATCAATAAAGTGAATAGTGGAAATATTGCCATTATTGTGCGAGAGTTGCTGAAAGAAAATATTGTGAGAGGACGAGGCCTACTTTGTCGTTCAACAATCGAGGCTCAAGCAGCTTCACCAGCTTTTACCCACGTATATGCAGCTTTGGTAGCAGTTATTAACTCCAAGGTAAGGTGTGCGTAACAGTTTCTTTATGCAATATGAGCAGGATTTTAAACTTTTTTTTTGCAAAATCCAAATTATCTTCACATATATACACACATTTCTAAAGGTCCCACTTTTTGTTTATACTCGAGCAGACCGCTCCTTTTGGAGCTCCTCGGGGGTTTGGTCATGTTTTTAAAACGCAACCCCCCCCCCCCCTCCCGAAGGGTTGCGTTTTAAAATCTTGTGTAAGAGACTAAACCAGCACCACGAATGGGGAGTTAAAACACTTGACCAACCCCCATTCGGGGGGGTTGGTTGCGTTTTAAAATCTTGAGTAAGAAACTAAACCACCACCCCCCGAATGGGAGGTTAAAACACTTGACCAACGCCCCCTCGGGGGGTTGATCGAGTGTTTAAAACGAAATCAACCCCCCCGACGGGGGGGGTTGCTTGCGTTTTAAAATCTTGAGTATGAAACTAAACCAACCCCCCCGAACACTTGACCAACGCCCCCTCGGGGGTTGGTAAAGTGTTTAAAACGAAATTAACCCCCCCCCCGAAGGGGGGGTTTGTTTCGTTTTAAAATCTTGATTTAGACACTAAACTAAATCCCCCTTCGGGGGGGTTAGTTTAGTGTCTTACTCAAGTCATTTTTCAAGTCATTTATTTACTCGGCATTGTTGTGTTGGTACAATAATGCCGAGTAAACAAATATAACGTAACATTGTTTGATGACGTCATTTTTGACGACGACGACAAATCACAAATTTTTATAGTAAAAAAAGATTTGTATTTATATATTTTTCATGCTGTAAGTTCAGCAAAGTGTTGACCATGTTTAAACATGAATATGTATTCTAGTTCTATTCACTGTAATGAACCATCTAATGAGAAGAACTCATGAGAAACTTAAGTGTGTATAAAAATGAAATATTCCCTCATACATTCGTTCAGTATGCGTGCACCATTGTTCCACCATTAAGGTGTTGTGATGTGAATTTGCAGGCCATAGTTTGGTAATTCAGTTTATGTTTAATATGTAGGTGCTATACTTTAATGCAGTTGTTTCATGTCAACAGTTTCCAATTATTGGAGACTTGCTGCTAAGACGACTTGTCATTCAATTCAGACGCGGCTTGAAGCGCGATGATAAGACCATTTGCATTTCTGCTGCAACATTTGTTGCTCACCTTGTAAATCAGAGAGTGGTAAGTAGTTTTAAAAAATACTTTAGTCACATTAATTAACTTGCATTATATTTATGTTCAGGTTTATTTCGTTTTTGGACTTTGTCCATCGTCCAAGGTTAAAATATTCATGACGTTTCGAAAACAGGATCTGTTTTCATCTTCATGTATATGGGGCAAGGGGCACCTACATCGTCAGAACCCTACAGAATCCATTTATACATCCAATGAATCCAATGAATTGGACAGACTATTCCATATGATGTAACCATTATCATCAAAGTTTCAGATCAGTATTCCAATTAAGTTTTGTCATTTGTAAGTCAGTATTTTCTGGATTTTAATAAATCATGCAGTTCTGTGTGTTTTTCTTCAATTCTATGTGTCCTACTTCAAAAATAAATAACTCTTAATTTTGTATTTATGCATATCATATGGTTCTCATCGTAAACAGTGGTTATTTCCTTAAACAGTGTTAATCAATTGTTCTTTGTAATGGTGAAGTAGTGTTGTATTTTTTTGTGATAGAGACTGAATTTTTAAATATTATTTAGACAATCTTCAGCTTCATTGGGTTAATTACAGATTTAATAGAGAATGCCAGGCTGAAATGAAATATATTTACAAAGCCCTTTTTCATTGATTCCATTTTCACAGCAGTAATCATTCACGTGTTTTGCCAGTCCTCACCATTACTGAGAAAGGATTTTGCATGTATTTCAAAGGAGGTACATAGTCCAAACATATGGTCATTTAAAAATCAGGTGATCAGTGATCCACTTATTTCATTGTTAAAATATGAACTTGAATGAGTGTGATTCATAATTAATGCATTCCAGAGAGAAGGATTTACTTGGGGAAAGAATCAACTTTTGGTTTTTGTAATTTTTGAACAGTTAATTTTTGGTAGGATTTATTTTGAAATCTTTTCCATTAAAGAAAATTATTCATATTGCCTCAAGATTTCTCGGAGCAGGTTTGGGAATCACTCGTTCAAGTCGTTAACTATATGAAGCAGAGTCTGTCTTGAGAAAGTAGATAATTAAGCAGAGATCTGAATCAGAAATAACAACATTAAATCAAGTGTATGTATGAGTATGGTTCTGTTTCAGGCTCATGAAATTGTGGCCCTGGAGATTCTAACTCTTCTTGTAGAAAGTCCAACAGATGATTCTGTGGAAATAGCCATAGCATTTCTAAAGGAATGTGGCATGAAACTAATCGAGGTATCAAAGAAAGGAATGGACGCTATGTTTGAGATAGTTCGACATATTTTAAATGAAGGACAGCTGGATAAAAGGGTAAGTTTTCTTCAACTTGTGTATTCAGCTAAAAGTCTCAGACATACTTTAATTTTACATTTCCAATATTAAACAGTTTTCATATATTTCATAGCCCTTGTCATGGACATTTTACATCCAAGGCATTTTTACTTGTTTTAAATGTAGACATGAAATAACACTTTGGAGTCCATGATTAAGGTGGACTAAAGAACACTTTTCATTCCAATATGAGAAGACTTTGAATTAAATTTGACACAGAATGTCACACGATGTTTTGCTCAGACGTAATGATTTCTGCCATCTGACCAGTTTACAACAGGTTTCTTTCTCTGTTACATTAGTATGGGCTAGACCAGTGGTATTCAACCTGGGGTACGCGAAGACATCTTAGGGGGTACGTGAAATTTTAAAAAAATATTATTTTATGATAAACACTGAATAATCAGTAATGTAATTTATTTAATTTGTTTTAGATGTAGATTATATAATATGTATAACTTGAATTATACACCAACAACTTTGGGGGTACAAAGTTGAAGATAAATTATATCTGGGGGTACGCGAAGACATCTTAGGGGGTACGTGAAATTTGAAAAAAAATATTATTTTATGATAAACACTGAATAATCAGTGATGTAATTTATTTAATTTATTTTAGATGTAGATTATATAATATGTATAACTTGAATTATACACCAACAACTTTGGGGGTACAAAGTTGAAGATAAATTATATCTGGGGGTACGCGAAGACATCTTAGGGGGTACGTGAAATTTGAAAAAAAATATTATTTTATGATAAACACTGAATAATCAGTGATGTAATTTATTTAATTTATTTTAGATGTGGATTATATACTATGAATAACTTGAATTATACACCAACAACTTTGGGGGTACAAAGTTGGAAGAGAAATTATATCTGGGGGTACGCGAAGACATCTTAGGGGGTACGTGAAATTTGAAAAAAAATATTATTTTATGATAAACACTGAATAATCAGTGATGTAATTTATTTAATTTATTTTAGATGTGGATTATATAATATGTATAACTTGAATTATACACCAACAACTTTGGGGGTACAAAGTTGAAGATAAATTATATCTGGGGGTACGCGAAGACATCTTAGGGGGTACGTGAAATTTGAAAAAAAATATTATTTTATGATAAACACTGAATAATCAGTGATGTAATTTATTTAATTTATTTTAGATGTAGATTATATAATATGTATAACTTTAATTATACACCAACAACTTTGGGGGTACAAAGTTGAAGATAAATTATATCTGGGGGTACGCGAAGACATCTTAGGGGGTACGTGAAATTTGAAAAAAAATATTATTTTATGATAAACACTGAATAATCAGTGATGTAATTTATTTAATTTATTTTAGATGTGGATTATATAATATGTATAACTTGAATTATACACCAACAACTTTGGGGGTACAAAGTTGAAGATAAATTATATCTGGGGGTACGCGAAGACATCTTAGGGGGTACGTGAAATTTGAAAAAAAATATTATTTTATGATAAACACTGAATAATCAGTGATGTAATTTATTTAATTTATTTTAGATGTAGATTATATAATATGTATAACTTGAATTATACACCAACAACTTTGGGGGTACAAAGTTGAAGATAAATTATATCTGGGGGTACGCGAAGACATCTTAGGGGGGTACGTGAAATTTGAAAAAAAATATTATTTTATGATAAACACTGAATAATCAGTGATGTAATTTATTTAATTTATTTTAGATGTAGATTATATAATATGTATAACTTGAATTATACACCAACAACTTTGGGGGTACAAAGTTGAAGATAAATTATATCTGGGGGTACGCGAAGACATCTTAGGGGGTACGCGAAGACATCTTAGGGGGTACGTGAAATTTGAAAAAAAATATTATTTTATGATAAACACTGAATAATCAGTGATGTAATTTATTTAATTTATTTTAGATGTGGATTATATACTATGAATAACTTGAATTATACACCAACAACTTTGGGGGTACAAAGTTGGAAGAGAAATTATATCTGGGGGTATGCGAACAAAAAATGGTTGAATCCCACTGGGCTAGACAATTGAACTTCATTTCCCTTCTGAGATATCAGAATTTTTTCGCCATTATATCACACAACATTTCTTTAGCACACTCAGTTTCCTATCAGTATATACTAGGTCCTAGTAACTAGGAGAACATGAAACTAAACAGCGAGTGCTTGGCTCCTTATTTCAACATTGTTACGGTGTATTTTATAATTTTATTTACTTTTACTGTGTATGTGTGTTAGGTACAATACATGACTGAAGTGATATTCCAAGTGAGAAAAGATAAATTTCGAGGTCATGAAGCAGTTATGAAAGAACTGGACCTTGTTGAAGAGCAGGATCAGTTTACTCATCTCATCACATTAGATGATGCTAAAGATTCAGAAGACATCCTCAGTAAGTTTCCCTGGCTTCTGATTCCTTACGTGTCGTCGTACATTTACATGATGCTTAAATATAACATTTTCTTTTTTGTGTGATAGAATTGATCTGTGAACTCATAACATTGTCAATATGTTCTGCTATTCCGATGTTTAAGCAAAATTACTAAAATATAACCTCAAGGTTGAAGAAGTACGAGATGGAGACAGGGTCAATGGAACGTTGAAGTACCAGATTCGCCGTAATAGCATTGGCTCTCGGCTATGATATTTCCGCTTAATGAGCAATATTGGCATGTCTGCATTCACTTTATTTTTGACTTCAGCTTGCTTGAAGGTACATACAGATTTTGAATCTGGTAAGGGCATTCACAATACATTCACCTACAGACATTTTTACTGTCAAGGAATGAATGCATTTACGAATGTGGTATATTCAGACATGTAATAGTTTCTGATTATTATTTCTTTTAGCAGACAATTCTTTTCATTACTGTTTATAATAGCATAGAGATGTCATTATGGAAGCCTTGCCTAGCAGACAGAACTGCACGTATCATTCAGTGATGAATGCTGTTGTCTGGCTGGTAATTTGCTGTCAGACTACTAAAACTGGGTAATATGAAAGATTTGCTATTGTTAAAATACCATAGCTTTGTGGTGTGATTGCTGGGGGATTTAATTAATAATGTGGAATTTGTGCATGACCTTGATTCCTAGACCAGAGTGGGTCATTAAGGCTTAAACCATTCGTTATTAATTTTGTGTTTGTTGAACCACTTTTGGAATACAGTTAAAAGAAATGTGGTGTAACATTTTAATGTGCAGTGTCCCAAAAGGATGTGTACATATGGTGAATTAATTAAAGATATTTTAATTAAACTAAATTGTTATATGTCAGCACTGGCACAAAGTGAATTAGTGAATCTAATTTAGGTGTTCCAAATTACCATCAATAGCTCCTTGACAGAATTGACATTATTAAACAACTGACATTCAGGAAAAATATTGTATGCCACTTAGTAAACCAACAGCAATTTGCTGGTTTAATTTTTTACCAAGTAGTTTAGCCTTATCCCATTGTATGGTAGAAAAAGCTGTACATGTTTTGAAAGCAGTAATGTCGTGATTTCTAGTTTTGTTTGGTATAAGTATTTACTAAATTAGTATAAAATTTATAATGTGCAAAATAAGAGATGCGTGTGAATTTACTGAGATAATACTGACCCATCTTGGTTTATTTTAATAAACTTTTCCACAGCTTTTATGTTTCATTGTGATCATTTTCATACTAATAGAGTAAATATTTCTGTTGAACACTGTTGGAGAGCTCGGAGTTTATTACCTTTTAATGGGATATGGCTGATCTACTTGTTGAGGAAGGACCCAGAAATGTCGCTAATCGGCTTAATTGCTATATCTTTAAACAGATGGATTAATATACTAGAAATACAAGATATGTATTTGTGCATTGTTTATTAATTCTTATTAACAAAGGATGTGACTTAAATTATAAAATTAAATGATACTCAATTAATATTTCAGATGTATTCAAGTTTGATGCAGAGTATGAGGCCAATGAGGATAAGTATAGTTCTCTCAGGAAAGAGATTCTTGATGAAGGTAGTAGCAATTCAGAAAGTGGCTCAGGATCAGAAGAAGAAAGTGAAAGTGGTAAGCATTTTGTCAGTAAAGAATATGAAATGACGCATGCATGCTTGAATGAAAGGAAGCTAGACTAAAAGAAAGAAAGAAAAAAGTAAATGATGGCCTGTCCTCAGTTCTTTTCAATCCCATTCAAAGAAACCTTTGTCAATGAAGAAGGGGCATTGGATGTACAGAGACATATCCCTCAGGTGTTGCATTATTATGACATTTATTTCAAAATTAGAGTCACTGATTATTATACACTAATGTCTCCAAGATTAGGAACCAGATAAATTGTATGTGAGTATGCCAGTAACCACAATGATTTCTTTGGAAATATACGCAATGAATTTGTGATTTTTGAGGTGCACAATTGTCACGTGTCTATTTTCCCAGAAGTAATTGGATTGTGGCTGTAGTTTCATCCATCAGCAACCTGAGAACATGCCATGCCATACTCAGAATTGGCCCAATTATGACATCCATTATTACATCTAAGAAAATTTGTTCCAGTAAATTCTCACTCTGTATTAATTGTTTAGGCACATATAAATTTAATTGCATTGACAACAAATTCCACTCTTTCTTTATGCCACTTTTTTACAGGCTCTTATATTTTAAATTCTGTTCATATGTTTAAATTGTTTGCTTTTCATCCCAAGAAATATCTTCTCTTGAAAGTACCTCACATTTACATGATAATTCTATAACAGAAACATGGGGCACACAAATAATGGTGGCCATTTTGCAATAGATGCAAACAGGCAATAGGAGGCTGACCTACTGGTCCCACAGCATAATAGTCATAATAGTTATGCATACTTCACTCCAATCGTTAATTTTCTCTAATTTTGTAAAACACATAAGAGTTGGGATATCCATAGCATTCAGCACTAACTATCCAAAGTTGTTGAAATTCTTGGTATCAGGTTTGACTCTGATTAGCTGCAACACCTTCCAATAAGCCGCTTCCAGAAGTGGTGCTTCTAAACCTCGATCACACCTGGTCCATTGACTGCATTGCACAGCTGAGATCATGTTTGGAAGAAAAAACATTTGACAAGTGTGCAACATTCTTTGCTGGGCAGCAAAGTTGTCAGTGAACAACAAATCTTCTTCTTCTTCTTCTTCACTACCATTTAGCATTCAATGTTTGCTGGAACAGTGCAGTTCATCCATGTTGTTTTTTTATGCCTGCATGGAAATGGCTTAATATTGTTGAAACTATGTGGTTCCTCTAGTTTGCCTCCAATTTCCCTGTTACATCAAGTTTTTTGGCTGTCAATGCTTTAAACTTAATTGGAAAGTCAGTCATATTTTGTTTTACCACATTATAACACCACTATAACACAATATATGCTGACACTTTCTCTCACCAATTATAAACTTCTTAAATCTACCTCAGTGAACTAACTAACCGAAACAAATGTTATATACTACACTTACTTTACATCACATAATATCGATTCTTGTATGGAATGGTTGTGAGTGTTTTGGCAGGGCTTCGAAAAACAAAAACACATGGTTTAGTACCATGACTGGTCCTTCACAATTTCTAAATTAGCAGTTCATCATCTCCCAAGCATCCAGCAATCTTGTTTCGAGTATATAAAACATCAAGTGAACAACCACAGTTGGTGTATAGTATATCCATGATAAATTTTGAAGGGTTCAGACTATGGTGTATTACAATTAGTATTAATAGTTTTCTGGCCTTGTCTATTATATACTATTCCAAACAGAATACAAAGTTTCAGAAACTGATCTGTTTCCATCCTCTGATGAAAATGTGGCAGAGTACCTACTTACTCACTTGTGTCTGATATAAATTTTGTCATTGTTTCAGAGGAGAGCAGGGATGATGCCATTATTGATAAGACCGAGACCAACCTCATGGCTCTGCGAAAAACGATCTATCTGATGATTCGTTCAAGTTTGGATTTTGAAGTATGTGCCCACAGGCTGATGAGGATGAAGTTAAAGCCTGGAGAGGAGACAAAGCTGTGTTATATGTTTCTAGATTGCTGTGCACAACAAAGGACATATGAAAAGTTCTATGGACTCTTGGCTCAGGTAATGGCCATTTCCAGCACTGTACAAATATAAGTACAGTAAAAAATTAAGTGGGGGTTGAAGTTCTTAGAATCCATTATATTTACTTAGTGTCAGAACACGTCTACATCATCATTTGTACTTGTTGACTTTGTATATTTAATGTCACTTCAAAGGACACTCTTTCTTGTTGGTGCTATTGTAATTTAACTTACCATCTGGGAATCATAAGGATGAATCTTACTGTGTTGGGACACAGTTTATTTATTAACTCTGGAATACTACACTTATAAATAGTCCTTATAATCCTATACTGGGAAACTGTATACCCCAAGCGATATTTCAATGACAAGGAGATTTATAGTTTGAACAGACAACTTTTATTGAATCAGGAACTTTCTTATACGTAATAATTAATGATATTTTAGTATTTCTTTAACAAAATTCATAATTTATTAGCAGTTAGGGCACAATCACACTTTGTGGGCATTGCAGACAAATCGACAACACTTTTGACATTTGACTGTTGTTTTTCTGTCATTTTTCCTGGGCCAAACACAACATCAGCCCGAAATATCAGTGTTGGTAGTGTGAGAAGCTTCTTGGGCTTCACGTTGTGCTCTGCCTCCTAGAACTTCTAGGATGAGGTTCTTTACACCAGCATGTAAAGTTCATACTGTTGACCACCTTTTAATCCAAGGAATGACTATCTGCTGACCAAGGCTGAGGAGAAACTTTCTTCTTGGAATTGCCTTTTGCCCTTTTACTACCATCACACTATTCAATAACACTATTGAATTCACTCCTGCCATATTCAGTAGTGCATAAAACACACAAAGTGGCCATCAACTTGTATTTCTTGAGCAGCTGTACGTGTTACAGAGTTGGTCCAAGGTGTCTACACCGCCTTTAGTTTTGTTGTAAAATTCCACTATTTCTGGTTTTTGGGAATGGTTATCAACTTCCTTTCCTTGGTGCATAGTGGAGAGTAGAAGAACAACTTTATTCTTCTTTGGACAAAATGATGTCATCGTCACCTCCTTGTCAAAAAGAAATAAAGAAATACCCACAGGTTTTCCTTTGATATCTATCATTTCTGCTGGAATTTCTCGCTTATTTCTTCTCAAAGTTCCAACTTATGGTCATGAAGCATAGATGATACAAGTGGCACAGAAGTAAACCAGTTGTCTGTGGTTATATTTCTGTTTGTTCCATAGATCGGTTTCGCAAGTTCCTTTACAAAGTAATCAGCAAGAGGAATTTGGTCATCGTGTGTGCCTTTTCCTACATATGACAATGCAGATACTGTGTAAAATGTCTTACTATCACACATCATGACAAGTTTAATCCCATACTTGGCTGGTTTGTTAGGAATATACATCCTAAAATGGCATCTCCCAAGAAATGCAATCAGTTGCTCATCAATTGTACAGCACGTTGAAGGATTGTAACAATTTTCACATTTACGTGTGAAATGATTGAAAAATTCTCGAATTACAGTAAATGAATCAGCTTCTTTTCTAGTGCTTCGTGTACTTTTGTAATCGAAACGAAGGCAGTTAGCAAGAAATCGGAATCGCTCTTTGCTCATTGTCGCACGATACAAAGGCTTTCCATAATGTGTTCCCCACATATCATCCAATGAGAGATGATTATCTTTTAGTGCAGCACTTACATAATGCAGTCCAACAAATGCTTGTATTTCTTCTTCGCAAGTATCCTCTGTATATGACTGGATGCTGGCGTAGTTTTCCTTCTCATGAGCAATTTCTTATTTACTCTGTAATGAACACATAACCATTCTTTTATATTTGTGTACATGTTTCCATGTTGTTTCATATATATCCTTAGTCAATTGTGATTATAATAATGAAATAAAATTAAAATATCATTCACAGTTTTACTTACGTAAATACTACACTGGGGTGTACAGTTCCCCAACAATGCTACTGAACAAGAACACAATCACTTCAAACAAGTTAAAACCTGCCGCTGCAGAGATATTGGTCTGATATGAGAATACAGGGAAGGAAAACGTTGGCAGTGCTGCCATCTCTTGACAGCACCTGAAAGAAATCGGTTGGGAGATCCAGTACCTCACCATAGCATTCCAGGGTTAAATTTGTTTTGGATACAGGTCCATATAACAAGAGAAACTTATGGGCCTTTACCCCAAGAAACAAACCCACAGCTCCTCCATAAGTTCTTCACATGCTCATCCTTCTGTGTCATCTTTTGTAACATGTGCCAGTCCTGATCTTGTCTTGTTCTCATATTATTTTAACTTCCTTCTTCTTTTCAGAGGTTCTGCCAGATGAATAAAATATTTATCCCTCCATTTCAACAAATCTTCAGAGATACGTACGACACGATCCATCGCTTGGACATAATCAAGTTACGAAATGTGGCTAAATTTTTTGCACATCTCCTCTTCACTGATGCCATTTCATGGGAGGTGTTGTCCTTCATCCACCTGAATGAGAAAGAAACTACTAGTTCCAGTCGAATCTTCATTAAAATTCTATTCCTTGAATTATCAGAGTGCATGGGACTTAATAAGCTGAATGGAAGAATGAAGGATCCGTAAGTAAACATATCATTTAAGTTATGCAGCTTGGCAAAGTTCAAGCTAAGACTTGAACTTTTGTCTCGAAATATATCTTAGAGCTGTAAAACTGTTTAAAGTTGTCTAAAAAGAATTAGAAGTGTGAAATGAGTACATTTAGAAAAGCAAAAAATATAATTTTATATGAGTTTTTTTTTTAAAGATTTTCTATTTGACTTTCTATCAAAAGCAATTTTATTTCACTTCTGTTTTAATATAGCTAATTATACAGCAAACATTCACTATTCAAAGCTAAAGATACAAACATGTATGTAGCTCACCTACAGTTTAAATAACCACCCATTTCAGTGCTCCTGTTATGGATACAAACAACGATGGATTGGAATATACTGGCTAAATGACATGCTGGATATGTAATATGTGGGAATACCAGTGTTTTTGGTGCATCTGAGAAACATTTGTTTGAAAGCTGCATGATGGAGCAAGCACGCAACTGCATTTGTCTGTTCCTGAGTGGGTGGATCGGCGGGAGCTGATGATTACCTAGAATTCAGGAAGAAACTTAATTTTAAATTATGTCATATAAGAGCATCGTAATTCCAAAGATAAGCAGCGCAGTTCTGCTTAGTTATCAAAAACATCTGACAGGTAGGTAAGGTTTTCTCCCAGATATCAGTGAAGCTAAAAAGCACTGCATTCATACAGAAAAAGGTATAGAGAGATTTATTAGTGAATTGTGTGATTGAGCTTAAAATAATAATATACAATTCAGTTTGTATTTTATTTTATTATTTGCTGGACATCCTGTTTATATTTACACATTAAAGTAACCTTATGTGGGAAATCTAATGCTGTTTTCAGAACAGACATTTTGTTACATTTTTATTTTTTATTTGCAGAACTATGCAAGTTGCATATGAGGGTCTGTTTCCACTAGACGATCCCAAGAATACACAATTTGCCATCAATTTCTTTACATCTATAGGCTTGGGAGAACTGACGTAAGTTGATAAAAGTTCTGTCACATAGGTTTTTTTTCAGACAGTTCCATCCTATGCAATATCTTAATTTATGTAAAATAAAACCTTCACCTGAAGAACCTTTCTTTTATAGCAAGGCTATCCATATAACGAACCAGATACTGGTTCCAGCAAAATATTATGCTGTAAAATAAACCCACACAAAACAAATTTCAAACGTGCTTGAATTTAAATTAAATTTAAATTTTATTGACTTGAATTAAAATGCGTTAGCTTGTTTATTGGCCTCTGCCAATTTGACAAAAGTCAAGAATTTCTTATTATAATGTTGTCTAACATAAAGGCTCTGGTTTTCTTTGTATTCATTGTCAGAAATGAGTGACTGAGATGAAATGCAGAAAATCTGTACTTGTAACTGGTCTTGAAACTGAGTCCCTGGGCATTTGAAGCCAGCACGACCAGTATATTTGGTGATGATGCTTGAAGTTAAACATCCAATATTGTGCTTATCATATTTCTTCATGTAAGGTGATTCTTACAATGTATACTAACGGATTGATTTGTAATTTATAGTGATGAATTAAGACATCATTTGAAGGCACAGACAAAAGTTCGATTTGTGCCAAAGTTAATCGTAAATCTCGTTAGAGATTCCAGTGATGACTCTAGTGACTCTGACTCCAGTTCATATGCTGCTGCTGCTTCTTCTTCTTCTTCTTCTTCTGACAGTAGTTCAGGTATGTGTACTCTTTAATCTTTGTTGTGTGGGATTTTGAAAATCGTATTTTATGTTTTGTAATAGTTTGGAGAGGACATTAGAGCTTTACATATCTTTACAATGATATATGTATTTATATTCTCAGTTCGTCAGTTATGGAGTGTACGTGTGTAACATGTAATGAATTTTATAAATTAAATTCAACAGAACCCTGTAGAGTAGTTTTTGGTAGGATCAGGACCTTTTCTTAAAAATTGTATTTTTAATTAATATGTTCCACGTAGTCTTGTATTTCAGAGGTCCTCGATGCCTCCGTTGTCAGGGTGATTGCCATCTCTGTGCGCAGACACTTCTAGCCATAGCTTTGCTAAGCTTTATAATATTGTAATTGTTTGTTGGCAGAATTATTCTTTTTTAATATTTTTAATTTTTATTCCTTTTTTAAGCCCATATTTTTTAATGTGGGTCTTAGGTTCTGGTAAAAACAGTATTACTGATACACGTGTAATCTTTATATGTTTCCCTAGCATTTTATCGTGATTATGATCATATTCATGATGATAGCCCATGGTAGCTTAAACAACCATGTTATTGTTTGTGTATGTTTATGAAAACTTTGTCTTTTAGATTCTGATCATACAGAAGTCATTCAGAAAAAGTTTAAAAGCTCGAAGAAAGCAAAAAAAAAAAAAAGCTGTACAAGACATAAGAAGATAAGAAAGTAAACTTGAAAATATGAAAACGGAAGAAAATTGGGTGATCTGATGGAGAGAGCATGGAAACATTTGATTGTAAGAGTACAACAGAACACCCACCACAGCAACAAGAAAAATAATAATATAACATTACAATTTTATATAAAAAAATTAATGTTTTAAGTAACATGTTTTGTTTGTAGTAGCTCAGTTTTTATTTTCCTGTGGTTTAGAGATGTACCTTGTAAATATTTTATAGATGTTATTTTCTTATGGTCATGGAAATAAATGTATTTAATATTTATGTTGTCAAGAAAGTTATGATTGTATTCCTGTTTCTCTTTTAGCAAGTACAGAGTTCATTATGATGACTCCAGAATAAATGTGCTGCAACGTGTTCAGCTACCATTTTATCCAGAATGTTGCAGAAAGTCTGAACACACTTCCTGATTTATCACATTCATTTCAAATAGCATCAAACATTTAATCAAGTAACTTAACTCCAATGTACATGAAGATGTCTTGTTTCTTTGTCACATGGCTGAAAAACAAAGTACGTAAGAATGAGAGACCCAGATCAGATTTGAACCAAACTGCACAGCCAGTCGCGCTTAGAATAAATTACAATTAGTGTTACAAATTATATAAAAACAAAAAATAAATTTTTCAATTTTTGAAAAAATGTAGGGGTTGCTGCAGGTCTGATGAACGAGCCACCACTTGTTGAAACGTAGAAGTTAGGCCTTTTGCAAGAGACGCAGAGCAATTTATACTAATTTTAAAAACGAATTTAGTTCCATGGTTCACCTGAAGCGGATCCGGCGATAACCGATCACGATTACATCGGAGTCCGAAATGTATGCTAGAGAGTTATCAGAAAATTTTATTGGGGCCAGTCTTAACGGTGATTGATGTTCTATGTCAATATTGAGGTCCATGTTAGGGGATTCTGGAACATTAATTACTCTGTCAGAAGAATCAGTTTCGTTATGTGAAGTAAAGGAATCAAGATTAAAATAATTGAAAAGCTGAATGGTTGGAGATCTTTCTTCGTTGAAATTGAAGTCGCCTTCCGACAGATCCAAGATTCCATAAAAAAATAAATAGCCATAATTCTTGTGAAACTCGTTGTAAAGAGAAGGTACAACGTATTTTAATATTAATGCAGAGGGGTCTTTCCGAATTAGCAGTTCTTTTTCATGGTGAATCTTCTCGAGGAAGAAATGGTTCCTGCCATTGATTGGTTGGCTCATGCGCAGATATATCGAACTCGGCTCTTCGCTCCACTGATTAGGTTGAGCATGAGATGAAGGCAGGCGATTGAACCACGTGTAAGGCGTCCTGTAAGAAACACAAACACAGATTAAACGATTGTGCCGTGTTCAGTGCAGGGAATTGAACTGGGTGCAAAATTCCAGCGACCTTCGTCTATGTCACACGAAGAGGTCAAAGGGGGGCGAAGGCGCCATGTGCTCTGTTACTTTCCCTCCGACTCCCCTACCCAGATTTCGGGATTCCAACGAAATTTCTTTGTCTGTTTGTAACTGCAACAAAGCTCGGAGATATTTTGCGGAAATCAAGCTCAGGCCATGCATGAGTCAGAGGTCCGTGGTCTAACTTGTGCTCAATGAATTTTAAAACGACAAATGTTGTGATTGTATGTAACCACACTCTGACATCGGGAGGCTCCCACCTAGCAGAATCTGCACCCATGAGACCAGTGGGTTATCGTATCTTGTCAAGCCCAGACAATCACCGTATGTTATTCAAGATTACATAACCTCATAACCTGATAAAGCGTTGCAAAATACCCGAAGAACGTCCGGCGGACCTCGCATGGAAAACGATTTCCACTCCAACAGATTCTTAATATGGCAAATGTACCAAAGTCCTTTCAGGGAATCAGATTTACAAAATGAAGTAGCCGTTAAAGACTTTCGAAATTATCGTCCAGTGGGGGGGGGGGGGGGGCTTAAATTGGGGGGAGGGCCGGACAGCGGCCCATTTTGACAACCGTTTACCTCACACGGTTTTCGACAAGGCAACATCGCTTTTCTTTTTTTCCGGAACATCTCCCACGACAGACAGACAGACGTACGTAAAGGAACGCGCTGCCAATAACTTATCCTGTTTTCACGTTGAAGCGCTATTCTTAATGCCCGTCAGCAATCGGCTGGGATTCTTCGAACAAAGAAACAAAAGTCAAAAACAGTGGACAGTCGTTCATGGAGGTTTCGCTCTTACGGAGTCTCACGAGAAAGTCAAAGAGGAAAATCTCGATCAAGGTGACCGTCTCCGACTTCAGATTTGATATTTCTTCTTGCTTACGCAAATTCACGCTCAGCAACGAGGACGGGGATTCAGAACAAACAGCAATTGCTCGATCCACAGAAGTGAACAGACTGAGACAAACGTAGGTTTTAGTAACGTGCGTTTACGTAATTTGTGATCAAGCCTCCTTGCCAAGTTTCCGGATTACTTTAACCAAACAAGTCGCTGTGACTGACGGCATCAGTTTCAAGTTGAACAATAATTTATACCACGGCGAGACAGACGCATTTTTACTATAAACGAGGCCTTCTCAAAAGTATTTTGCAAAATCATTCCAAACTGAAAGTGCACGAATACAATCGCGACCTAGCGAGGGCTGTCAGATCAGCCACGCATGAAGAACGTACCACCGCTGCGCTCTCTGGAGACCGACAGACTAACTCCCTGGTCGCAGAACGCGCAGGTCCACCGAAGCCCGCCACCGGCCACGATCCTGCGCCGACTTTGTCCATTTGCCATCCTCACAGCCCACCTCCCTCCGATCCATCTTAATATAATTCTCCCATCGCCTTCCTGGTCAGCCCAGTGGTCTTCTTCCAGAAGGATTCCCTACCAAAATTCCGTATGCACCCCATGCGTGTCTGGAGACCGACAGTGTTGTTAATTCGCAGTAGAAACTGGAGATGGCGTGTTATTTATTGATAAAAGGATTTCCCTGTCGCGGGGCCCCAAGTTAATGTGCCCTTCCTTACCTATTATGAGCCTTGACGTGGCATTCCGTTCCATTGACTGTCACCGCCTGCTTATGTGGGGTCGTCCCGACTTGTTTCTTTGTCATGCGATGGCAAAGGTCAATAAGCTTTGCCCCAGAGGTGGAACAATCGAGTTTGAATTTCTTAGTTATTTTCTTGAAGTGGTCCATGAATAACAAGCACTGGTAAAAGAGTTTGGAGACTTTGTTTTCATTATCTGGGTTAAGCATGGCTAACCCCAAGTCGGTTGGAGAATCGCGGCCCAGTCGCAGGAAACTGAGGAACTCGTCCAGCAAACTGCCGGCGTAGAAGCACGCCAGATGTCCAGAGACGGAGTAGGGGCTGTAAATGTGTCTCCAGGTGACGGATTTCAACGCGCGGTACTGCAAACAAACAGGGAAACTGTCAGACGGGCTGTCAACTTACCTAACGATGTCTCTCGTTTCCTTCAGTTCACAAATATGAAATTCTGATAACGTTATTCAAGTTATGAGCGGCTGTTTACGAACTCTGTAGTTGGTATGTCGTCGGTTAAATCATTGACGAATAAACAGTCGATTTTGTTTTGGGTAGTTTTGGCTGTTCACGCTATTCGTATCCAACTATTCTTTACAAGAGAAGTAACTGTTTCTAACTATTGTCCGCGAGCCACGAGAGTAGACCTGACATCTTTTAGGGAGGTGGGGTAGAATTCTGTGCTACTAGCGGACCGAAAAACACCTGCAGCTTAAACAGGCCGTACGTCGTGAGCTAATGTACTGACTCACTGATAGCATAACGTTCTTAGGTAAGGAATACATCACCAGCGCATGCGCAGAACCCACTTTCCCTCCTTCCACACAAGCAACGGCTGACAAGGCCACGTCTACTCTCGTACCTCGCGGACAACAGCTAACAAAGGAATGGTTAGGTTGGTCATACCGAAACCTCGCCTGAAATTTTGCTCATCTACAGAGTCCATCCAGTAATGCTAGTACACAAAATTTCAGCTGCTGATGCGCTGTGCAAGGGTGCGAAAAAATTGCTCAAAGTTGGTTTGTATATATTTAAAATTCGCGCCACCACGCATGCGCGTGACAACAGCGCGGCATTCACCGGTACATTACAACGGAGGGCGTGGGATTGACGCTGAGAGGGCATTGAAAGATTAGTCTCCGCGGAGCTAGAAGCTTAACTATTGTTGTTTGCGCGTAGTAGAGGAGGTGATTTAGTGACATTGTGATTACCAGATATTTCACTGCAATGTGGAAGGCTGTCAACGTTTTGCGACTTGCAATGCAGGTCTATGAAGGACGCAATATTACAGCCAAACTGAATATTTGTTTCAAACATTCCATTGATGCTTCACATTTCTGTCACAATTATAGTGCATAATTTTGTACATTATTTTTTTGTACGCATTCTGCGAGCTAATATAAAATATACTGGTGAAATACCCGTCAAAAGTAGCAATAGCAACAATCTTTTGAAATCCATTCCCATTCATTGCACACTACACCCCAGACTCAGTGAAATTTTATAAAGTTAATTCCATCAAATTTCCCTTCCCCGTCGCAAAAAGAAAATCCAGTTTCTGTTAACAAAGATTGAACTCAATTGCAAGCGCAGTGCTGGTGGAGTTAAAAATGTATCTGCAATTTCGTAGTTCTGTGGAGGGTTCAAAGAAAGAATAACGAAACACCTTCATTGCATTTCAACGATGGGTTCATGTCTCTTACCCCCTGAACCATAGGCTAATCCTCCAGACAGAAGACATTCATCAGTCAATAATTCGAAACAACAAAATATGTAACTGTAAACGTTTCCCTGAAAAGTATTGAAGCTTAAGTTCTTACAACAACAAAAGGGGTGTCCAAGATATAGGGTATTGTGGACATGTAAAATTATAGGATATTCGCCGGTTCCAATTAAAAGTGTCCAATATATATAGGGATGTCCAACTTGAGAGGTTTTGCTGTATATTAGTACATGTACAAGTAGCCATTGGTGAATGAACAGTCTTTTGTTTCGGTGCATTGTTTCCACAAAGCAGCATATAAAATACCTGCGTATTATATACATACTAGAGCAAAGCGCTCCTTTCGGAGCTTCTCATGGAAGTTGGGCAATTTTTTAAAACGCAGCCAACCCCCCCCCCCATCGGGGGGTTGGCTGCGTTTTAAAATCTTGAGTAAAACACTAACCTAACCACCCCTTCGGGGGATTAGTTTAGTGTCTCATTCAAGTGTTTTAACCCTTGAGTAAAAAATTAAACCAACCCCCCCTTTCGGAGGGGTTGTTTGAGTAGTATGACTTCAATGATTATTATTATTATTAGTATCAGTTTAAACTTGTTGGTGTTGGTAACGTCTTCCTTCAACTTTCTTCATTACTTCTGGAGCAGTGATCATGCGACTGGCTTGGTAGTGAAGCGTTATTTGTTTACTCGGCATTGTTGTGTTCCACAACAATGCCGAGTAAACAAATATAAGGTGACGTTGTTGATGACGTCATTTTTTTTTGATAGACGACAAATCACGAATTTTTGTAGTAGATACGTACATGTAGATGGTTCCTGTGTACTTATTCAATAAACTACGCGCGCTTGTGTGTGTGAGAGACAGAGACATTTCTCAAGTCTTTCGCTGCCCTCTCACCAGCGCCTAGCCCACGCCCTCCGCTGCAATGTACCCGTGAATGGCGCGCTGCTGTCACGCGCATGCGCGGCGGAGCGAATTTTAAATATACGTACCAACTTTGAGCAATTTTTTCGCAGCCTTGCACAGCGCATCAGCAGCTGAAATTTTGTGTACAATCATTACTAGATGGGCTTTGTAGATGAGCAAAATTTCAGGTGAGGTTTCGGCATGACCAACCTAACCATTCCCTTGTAAGTAACTAACTAGATGGCTAACGGAACCCGAAGGTTCATCACCGAACAAACCAAATCCCTCCACCGGACCCTGTCCTGGGCCAACGACATCCAGTCTCCTTCAACTCCTATCTCCCATAGATCCCGCCTGACATTATCCTCCCATCTACGTCTAGGTCTCCCCAGAGGTTTCTTCTCCTCAGGCTTCCCAACCAGTACCCGGTGCACACCTCTTGTCCCATCCATGCGCGCTACATGCCCAGCCCATCTCATTCTTCTCGACTTAATGACCCTGACAATATTAGAGGAGTACAGATTTTAAAGTTCATCATTATGCAGTTTTCTCCACGCCCCATCGTCTTCCCTCTTAGGCCCAAATATCCTCCTCAACACCCGATTCTCAAACACCTGCAATCTGTGTTCCTCCCTCTGAGTGAGAGACCATGTTTCGCACCCATACAAAACAACAGGCAAGATTATTGTTTTGTATACTTTAATTTTCAGGTTCTTAGAAATCAGACGGGAAGACAAAATATTTTGAACTGAGAAGTAGCATGCATTTCCGGAATTTAGTCTCCTCCTAACTTCCTCTTGAATATCATTTTGATTAGTTATTGATTTTTCACTGTTCCGTAAAGACGCGTACATAGTACGAGTATCAGAACTGTAACCTGATTGTCGATCAGTTTCTGAGGTCGCTGACAATTTACTCTGGTCGACTAAACGCTCGACGTCGCGTCCATTGCTGTCGTAAACCACTTTCACCCTTAGCTTCGTGTTGTTGATGTGACGAGCAGTCCTCGGCCTTGAGCAGTTTTCAGGAACGCGTCTGAATCTGCCCCGTCTCAGCCCGCGTCAAACAGCAGGAGTCACGCGCTTGTTTTAGAAGCAGAAATGTTAAACCCTCGTCAATACTAAAAAGGGTTTGTTCGTGACACAGCGCCCTTCAATTTCCTGCGAGTTGTTGTAAAAATTCGGTCCTTCAACGCTCTCTTACCTGACACTTCATCATCATCAGTGCAATGTAATGTTGATCCGTTAGCAGTTGTTGTTCAGTTGGTCGACCTCGTCCTATACGAGGCAAGACATTCACCGTAGCTGAAGTGAAAGGAAAAGTCGATACCAGAAGTTCTCCCAATGTTCGACCTTCTTCAAAATCAGACACGGCTTCCACCATAGCTCGATCTATCTTGGGCCCCAAGGTCGAGAACCCGCAATTGAGAACTAAGGCGGCGGCGTCGCGAAATCGTCTGCACATGGGCCTCACTTGTCTAGCCAAGAAATCGTAAGAGCAGTTTTCGAAAATGAGAGCCAGCACCTCTGGCGGCAAGTCCGTGATGTGCAGTCCAGAGGGTTCCTGTTCCTGTTCACTGCAGGCTTCAACTTTACCAGCTCCTTCGTTGTCACGTTCAATTTTTGACTTGATACGACGAATAAACTTTTTCATCCCGACGAAGATTTTATGATAAAATTATTCCTATGGTTAAATTATATTATCTGAGTAAAATATTTACGATTCACGATTAAGCGCTTGTTCACCTTTCTCGCCACACAAGACGTCAACTGGCCGTTACTAAGAGACAGTCGACAATGAGACAAACAGTCAACGTAGTACAACAATGCACTGACGTCATGTCTCGCAGTTTACTCTTCCAATAATCAGTTTGCTCGCCAAGTTATGTATTGTCGTAGGGGTATAACGATCCTGTACCAACTGCATCAGTTACTTAACATCGTATAATATGAGAACATTATCTCTTTCGGTGAAATTGAAAGGCTTCGACTTAAATCGTTCCTTCGCTGACTGTTTCAAGGCGGGCTACGTACTGCCAGGTAGACCCACTATGAAACCCGTCGTTTAGAGTAGGCGACAGGTTTAAATCGGCCACGTCCAGAAGCATTGCCGAATTTAAAATCCAGCGGTCTGTGTGTCAGCACCGACTTCAAGACAAAAATTTGCAGAAGACGATTAAAGTTTCCTTCGAGCGATGTTTTGGAGTCTGGAGCAGGGTTTTCCTGTCTGAGTCCTAACTTCAGCTGCAAATCGTGTTGCATGCGAAGATGCAAATGCATGGCTTCCATTTGTATTTTGATGTAGTGTCTTTTTAGGCATTAAAACTGTGTCCGAACATATCAACTGCATGGCTTTTATAAGCGACGTGAACAGATGGGTTTTAGTTCGACTTCCTGAAAAACGCGACTCTCTCAATTCCTTTCTGTTTCAGGGGTGTACAATAGCCATTTCTCGCACCGATGCATTTTCACTGCTTAACACGCGAGTGATACCAGAACATTCCAGAAATCCGAATAAATCCAAGGCCACGCCATTAATTCTTGAAAGGAACTTTGAATTGTATTGATTCGTAATTCAAGAGTCTCTGTTACATGTAGTTTGCACGTGTTAACAAACATACTCTGTCCATTTCTCATGAGAAACTGTACATTCAGAGTGGAGAATAAGAGTCCATCCCCACCCATCGATCACAAACTAAACCAAATTTTATAAAATATTAAAGTTAATAAGTAAAGATGTAAAAGAAATGGTAAAAATTCAAAGAGAAATATTGACAGTGGAACCACGGTTCCGGAGAATCTGGCGTAAATACGTCTACACGGAAAGGAAGTTTATATATTGGCTTTAATTACAACAATGCCGAGTAAACAGATAACGTTTCCTAGGTAACATAACAATGCACGCAAGCTGACCATTGTCGGTCCATATTCACACATTGTTGATATGGATCTTACACGTTTTCCTTGTTTGCCGAATTACCCTTCCGTATAGACGTAATTACGTCAATAAATGAAAACACATTTTTAGAATATTACAAAAAATTATGGAAAACAACAATGAACCTTGAGGAAGAAACACGGGATTAAGGCTAATGAAAAATGGTAAAAGCTCTGGCGAAGATCGTATTAATTCAGAACTTTACAAATATTCACCAAGTGAATTTAAATTACGAACGCTGAACTATTTGAATCAAGTATATAAAGGAAAAAATATTCCAGAAGAATGTAAAAATGCAATAGTAATACTAATATACAAGAAAGAAGACAGAAGAGACCCACAGAATTACAGAGGAATAAGAATTCTGAACACATGCTATAAAATATATTCAAAAATCCTTAACATAAAACTTCAAGCTCATTCAGAGAATTTTATGACAGAAACACAAAATGGATTCGGGGAAGCCCGCTCATGTACAGACCCTACATTATGCCTTAAATTGCTGACAGAAAAGAGAGGATAATACAATTTAAACACATATTTATTATGAAAAGGCCTTTGACTGCATACAAAGAGGACAACTATTCGGAATAATGAAAAAGAGAGCGATTCCAGATCACTTAATAAAATTAATAATGGATATCTACATGAAAATACAATTCCAAATTACCGAGTCCAGCAGAGATTAACAGAGGAGTGCGCCAACGTTCTTCAACATTTACGTGAATGAAATAACAACAAAGTGGCAAAACGAAGAAATATCAGGTATTCCACTATCTAGAAGCATAGAACTTCATACTTTATTATTTGCAGATGACGAGAAGATAATGTCAGATACAGAGGATAATTCACAGAAAGCTACATTTCGATTAAATAAAGTTATAACAGAATTATTTATTTAGTGTTCTGTCTGAGGACAGGTCCATATGAACAGGATCCTTCCATCCTTTTCTCGGACTGGGACCTGTTCATATACGTTCTTGGCAGATGATCCAGAAG
Source organism: Zootermopsis nevadensis (assembly GCF_977971745.1). NCBI lineage: Eukaryota > Metazoa > Arthropoda > Insecta > Blattodea > Termopsidae > Zootermopsis > Zootermopsis nevadensis. The sequence continues at coordinate 6,351,949 of NW_028259163.1, forward strand.
TGGTTTGCCATTGCCTTCTTCTGTGTGTGAATGGAGTAATTGTTGGGATGCCACGGAGGAAAACTCCGTGTTGCCTAGACCACGGCCTTGCCCAACACAAGTTATAAATTCGGGCACCGCCGGGAATCGAACCCGAGACCCCAGGATTACAAGGCCAGCGTTCTAACCGCTAGACCACCGTGGCGGTGTATAACAGAATATGGATTAACAATCTCAGTAAAGAAAACAAAATCAATGAAATTTAAAGGACCGATTCCATTAAGAAGTAAAATAGCAATCAACAACCAAACAATAGAACACGTGAACACTTTCAACTATTTAGGAAATTTGATTTCATATGAGAGAGAAAAAGGTATCAGTCACAAATTAAACAATTAATTGAAAAGAACAGGCATAATAAACAATGTGTTTAAACCGCAGAAAACTTTAAATAAAGCCAGATTAAAATTATACAACGCACTAACTCTCCCTACTCTTTTATACGGTAGTGAAAATTGGACGATCAGAGCAGCAGAAATGAAATACACGAGGAAGACAGCAGGATTACAAAACTAATACAGAAATTGTAGAGGAGTTGAAAATAGTTCCAGTATTACAAAAAACATAAGTTTATAAAACAAAATGGTTTGAACATGTAGACAGAATGGCAAGAAGCAGGCTAACCAAAATTATAAGAAATTATGTACCAAAAGGAAGAAGAAGAGGTTTTTGGAAAAGTGAAGCCGGAACAGGCCACAAATGGCCTAACTCCACGAAAGCTACATCATGATGATGATGATGATGACAAAAATTGGCGTCTAGTATCGGTCACTAAAGTACTTACAATGTTTTCCTCAATTTTGATGGAAAATTTCAGTCTTTATGAACCTTAACGTCTTTTGCAGGAATCACATTTGTAATATTGAATATTTCCCTCAGTATCGGCGCAGTCTTCATGCGCCCAAACCACCACAAGGAAGAGAATGTGACCAGTCCTAGTCAAAACTTTTTGAACAGATAATGCTCGCTGTTGTAGGTCTTCTATTTGCCTGAGTAGTTTTTCCTCCAACTCATCGGTGAAATTTCTCCGAAACCAAACAATGTTGAGTGTCACTTTCACCATTCCCCTTTCTTGCAATGTTGTTAGTCTGTCTCGAAGAGAGATTTTAGGGACTGAAAAATTATCTGCTCCTTCCCTTACTGAAATCTTCTTATTCCTAACCTTATCTATAGCAAGTTTCATTTGATCTTCTGTCCATTGTCCCCGTTCCTTCTTTGCACTGGGCTCGCTGTTGTTCATTCTAATAGCAAATCTAATTTTCATGTTAAAACTTTGCATAGTGTGTAGTGTATTAGAATATAAAATAAGCAAAGAAACAAAACTATTAAACACTATAAAAAAGACACTAGTGCCATACGCGTTTCAATCTCAAGAGGTCATCATCATTCATTTAATCAAAATTGTTTAATATAAGATCTTCCATAACATTTACAGACCACACAATTTTACATATCATTCAATATGTAACACAGGTGACCACATTTTATGACTCATCAGTCAATAATAAACAAGCAATCTCATATTTTATAGCCAGAACTGGATGATAACACCTTTAAGTTCCTCAAATACTGCAATGTCAAATTTCACACTTATGATGAAGCCTTACTTACCTCGCTTAGTGCATCAATGGCTTTAAGATGGAATTGAAAGTCTGAATCGAACATATTTGCCAATAGTGTCCGATTTACATTTGCATCTGTCATTTGATCTTTCAGTAAATCCACAAATTCTTCTCTTGGAGTTGTGAATTTCCACTTTAAAACCTGAAAAAATGCCATATGGCAGAATGTAAATTTATAATTTGTGATCTTTCATTTTATACCAGCAAATTTGTGAACAGCTTTATAAAAATACCTTCCGTTTTTGCTGGTTTTTTACGTTGTTGCTCTGAAGAAGAGGTGATGTATCATCATCAAGACCAGCAGACGCTCTTGCGTTGTCAAGGGCTGTGATCACATTGCGAGATCCAGGCTGTTAAATTACTGACTTAGGTTTGGCTGTGAAAGAAGTTTTATAGGGACAAATCCAATTTGGAGAAGTATTGATTTTTTAAGAATGCCTCTCTTTTGTTCCCTGAGTTCTGGGTAATGATTCGAAGCTGGGAGGGGAAAAAGGGCACGCGATTCAAAATGACAGAACACCGAAGACCGTGAGGGAGCGCTGAAAATTAAGAGGGAGAAATATGACAAAGGGGAATAATGAAATTGTTTAGGGAGCTTACTACAAATCAAAATGGGGCGAAATTATTTTCAAACGTTCTTATTTCTCCTCTTCAAAACCCTGTTAATTCTTTATGCAATGAAATGTGATTAAATACTTTTAATCTTGATGAAAGAAATTAATCAACTTTAAAGCACCCCTGGAGAAAGAAACTATTCGAAAGAAGTTGGAAAGTGTTTAAATATACTAATCTGGTGGCGAAATGACTCTTTTATAGTTCATCTAAGTCACAGAGCATGGCTTTAAAATATGATATAGAATTAATTAGAGTCTTTGAATCATGGGTAAACCATTCAGATTAAATTTGAGTAAGGGGATTCTTCCCTACGTGCGCAAGCCATCTCTCTTCCACATTTTTTACGACCCAAACTGTGCCCTTAGTTCTCACACTCCCCTCACTGCTACATGCACCGCCGTCAAAGACTTCAACACACTCATCGTCAGCAGCCTTCCATACCCCAGTCCATGGCACCATTTGTAGGGTCTCCCCAGACACCATTTGGTTGGTAACTCACAGTTTGATATGGGATTTCTTAACTGAGCATCTGAGGAAAATTATTTCTTTTGGTTTATCTCCAATTTTTTGTAAATTCCATGAATGTTGTGTGTAAACCCTACTCAGTGATAATTATATGTACCATCTAACTTAATAATCAGTAACTCTTCATTTCGCATTTGTATGCTTCGTATGTTTCTCAGAATAAACAGCGATTATTTCCTTAAACAGCGTCAACCAGTTGATCTTCGCTTCGGTCAAGTGTGGTGTTTTCTTCGCGGTACGGGCTGAATCCTTCAATATTATTTAGAAGAGCTTCGAATTCAACAGGTCAGTTCGTCCATTTAGTTTAAAATCTCTGGCTCATTTCGTGAGATTCATTGCTTCTGCTGCGTCCCTGCCCAGCACCCAGAACTGCCTTCTTCATTTCGCATTTCGCCTCTCCCCTGCCTATCATTTTAGAAGGTCCTTACATTCCTCTAACGCTCAGTCGGCATGATGACCCGCGAAGCAGGTAATTCTGCTTCGATAGGTTACAACAGCGTTTCTCAACCTTTTTACCCCTGCGGAACCCTTGAAATAATATTCATGTCTCATAAAAATTATTATCATGATTAATATCTTTCTGTCTCTTTTGTAAACTTAAAGTTCATAATGAAAACATAATATATTTTTTTCTGATAGTTGGTTTAAGCAAAAAATAAACTTACGTTTTTCTCACGTTTATTGACAATACAAAAAAAAAGATGAAATCAAACTGCCTGCTCAAGAGACCTCATACGGAGGTTTTCATACACTAGTAATTGAAACATCTCAAGATTCCCTTTTGCAACATGATTTTTCCAAAGATTCAGTCTTCTTTTAAATCCAAGAATCTTGTCACTTTAAGTCAATATATTTTCTCCAGGGCATTGCAGTAAGTTGTTCAGCTGATTCAAGTAATTAAAATTGTCTGCTAAGTAGGCTAGCCTCTGCAACCATTTTTCATCTTCAATGAACTCGGCAAAATCTTGCTTATTGTTTTCTTGAAAGTATTCCTGCAATTTATCTTTTAGCTCAAACAACCTATATATAACTCTTAATCTACTCAGAAACCGGATTTCTGTACTTAGGAAGAAATTTATGGGCTCTTTGTCCAGGTTTTCACACAGTTTTTTAAACATTATGGAGTGAACTGGGCTTTGTTTAATAAAGTTAACCATTTTTGTAGCATCATCAAAAACTTTTTTCAATTCATCTCCAAGAGATATTGAAATCAGCACCTCTCTGTGAAGAAAGCAGTGTGTTGAGAAAACATCAGCATTTTCTTGTTTTACGTGAGAAATAAAACCTCTTATGGAGTCAAGCATGGATGGGGCACCATCAGTACAGATGCCAACACAATTCTTCCAGGAGAGACCTTTTCTTTCCAGATATGAGGAAAAAATATTGAATATATCTATTCCTTTGCTTGTCTCAGACAACATGGGTTCAGGCCGGGATATTCATCTGAAAGTCAAGTAATCACGGTTTGCCAGGACATTGCAGACACAATGGATAACGGAGGAAGGGTAGACGCGATTATAATCGATTTTTCGAAGGCCTTCGATTTAGTTCCTCACGATCGGCTGCTTACGAAAATTGCGGCCTCGGGCATGGACTCGAGGGTAGTCGCATGGATAAGGGAATTCCTTTTAGGCCAAACGCAGAGAGTTAGAGTAGGAGAGCAATTATCAAAGGAAGTCAGAATAACGTCAGGTGTACCGCAAGGGAGTATATTGGGTCCATGACAATTAAACAAATGTCTTCATTATGTGTAAAGTCCAACAGTGAACCTGAACCTGAATTAGCTCAATGCAATTTACATTACCAATACCAATTTATTAAGTCATCTTTTACCACTGCACGGCACTTCCTCTGGTTGCAGGAGGAGAAGGCATCCAGAAATGGAGGACAGCTGAAAATCAAGTGGGATGCTAACAACTCCTCGCCATAAGAGGACTAACATATTTATATGGATCTAATTTTTTAACTAGCTGAGCGTGCTGTCAGCCTCTCAAAGATTATAATCAGTTTAAGTAGCCATGGGATCTGTGGACGTAAAACACATATGTGAAGTGAATCTTTCTTTCATCTACTGCAAACACAGGAAAAATGTTCTGTGCCTTCAAATTTAATGGCACACAGTGCCCCACACCCTGTTAAATTCTCGTGGGATGCTCTTCTTTCAAGTGCTTAGTACGTAGATACAGTGCTGCCACTGTATATTTGGTGCATTAACACACTAAGAGCCTTTCTAATAACACTGCAACAAGGCTGCCCCGTTCAAATATCAAGGTCCGGAATGAGGCATGGGATGAAGGAAACAAGAAAGAAACACTGAAACATTTTGGTTTATTAATGAATTTTTGCCATGTGAATGGCTAATAATTCATGCACTTATGTTTGTTTCTAATTTGGGCTATATATAACTAACTCCATGGAACAGTCTCCTTCCTGAGAAACTAATATAAGCTCCTAATTCAGCCGCTGGAACCTATCCTTAGAAAATAAATTCACCCCCACCCCCCACCCCCCGGTAATGATCTTTCAAAATGTGAAGATGCCAGTTCCAATGAAACAGCAGACATTCATACACGCAAATACCAGCTGAGGTGCAAGGCCAACCACAGCATTATTAAGTTTTATAACCCTCAGCCTCCAACACTTGGTGCTGCAAATAAACTCTGTTGCTTTGCACCACATAATAAAACATAAGACAAAGCACCTTCCCTCACCTCACTCTCGTTGCCACACGTACTGGCTGGTGACAGAAAGGAAAGATCGTTCTCTGCAAAATGTTCTTCAGGGGCAGTGAGGTCCTCACACTCAAGATCCTGTGCACATGGCATCACTAACTGTTTACTGGACATGCCATCCCAGTTTATGCCCTGAGGATGAAGCACAAACATTAGAAGCACGTACTAGAATATTGATTGAAGAGTAAACTGTGATAAAGCAGAAGAGAGAGCACCTCAATTTAAAAGACTCTTCAGTCGTGCAGAAAATACAAAGATCTTGAAATATATGCTTGAGTTTGGCTACAAATTTTGTTCCATACTTTAATTTATTTAAAAATACTGCACTTATTGGGAGAGTCAAGGTTTGAAGTAAGTTGTTGGCAATTTTATGGAATGTACTAAGAGGGTGTTAGTAAACCTTTTACTGTGATGTTGCCTTCCACTCAGTCCTAGGCATGTGGCATCTGTTACACGCAAGTTGTTCTGCTCGGGATGTGCATCAGAATTTTTGCTAACTCAAGATTCTTTAAGAATCAAATTGTCTAGAAACAGAATCAATAATCCCAAACAGTGTGGACCTTCCCACTGTAGTTGATTTTCTTAGGCACAGTTTAGAACTGATATTACGATATGATAACAGATAGGATAAAAGAACTCATGTCAAAAAATGGATATTCTTTGATTTCGTGAGCTCCATGTTTCCCCCCCACCTAAGCGAATTCTGCAACATTTTTCTCATAAAACCAACTTCAATGTCCATGAACGACAACGGAATGTCTGGTAGGTGATGCAATATTTTGCTGCGAGAGAAAGTTTCATTCTTGTATTTGCCATTAAAAAATGTACTTGATAAACTTGCATTCACAATTAATGTCTATAATGCTTCTCAAAGTTGCCATAAGTGGCGTGGTCAATGTCTGATTTGCATGGACATCTCTGACATAGGTCATGCAAGAGATAAGGAGGATGGTCAATGTTAAACGTTGTATGCCTTCAGCTTTTGGAACCCTTCTCTGTTCCTTACATTCAGTTGCTGTCTAGCGCAAACTTATTTGTTAAAGATTATAATCATGGTTGAATCTGTGTTTTGTTTCTCTGCCTAAGGTTAATTCTCCAAAGGTATCAAGCACGTACACCAAATTTATTCCCGTTAAAACAGACAGTCATCTGTTAACCGTGAACTAATTTCAACAGAAATGTGTTCAAAAGAAAATGATGTTCACACCAAACACATACATCAGATCTCTTCCCGAATGCAAAATTCTTACCTACAAAGTTCTTCTTCGTTTCTATGTTCGTTATATGGAAAGGGCTTGTGACCGATCATCATTTCAAATGCCATTACGCCAACACTCCACCAGTACGCTTCCTACAACGATTAAAATTACGGATAAGAACCGCAATCTGACACTTTCATTTCATCGCGCACTTGTACATTTTCCACAAGGCTCTACACAACTAGAAAGTTTGTGGTTAGAACGAACTAATTGTTCGTTTCTTGCCTCCAGGTTAATATGGATCATTCCTATGTTTGATGATGCTTTTTCTTCTTTTATCTATTTCAATAGCTTTCTGTCTGATTCTAAGCCAGCCAGAGATTGTGGTGAATTTTCTTATGGTTTTCTTCGAGTGCTCAGTCAGAACCTTGAAAAAAAACTTTACTAAACACCATTTACAATTGACATTATACAGTTATACTAACATTTATTTCACACAAATGATATTAGAAGGCAAGTGAGGAAAATTATCAAATGCCATTAAAGCCCATTCAGCGATTATCGAAATGGTACACAGGTGGACAGACAAACACGACAAAGCAAACACGAGCATTTTTATACTTTTCTGTGGTGAAAGCAACAACAAATGTTCTACGTTTGTTTCACATCTTCCCAACTGCTGTGGCTCCATCAATACCATTTACTGCAACAAGTTTTCGCGAATATTTACGTTTATTTCAGTTCAAGAATCGCTTATACACAGAGTGTGCACATGAAATGTATGCCACTTCAAAACTTGTGAACCGTGATGCAAAGGAATTTGAACTAAATTAATTTTAGAAGGTTATATGATCAAGTTTATAACTCGTGCTGCTTTAGTTTCCATATCTTTCCACATGACGCACTACACTCACAGCTGTTAAAATGGCATCTTAAGCACAGGAATTCCTCACGCCTGTTTTGAAGAAGAGTGTCCTATTGAAAGGCTGTTGGAACAAGACAGAATGCCTCCACATTTTCACAAGGAACTGATAGACTCTTAAATCACAAGTTTTAAGAGAATTTTATTGGCAAGGATGGGCCTATGGCTTGACCACGCTGTATGCATGGCCTTCCTCCCCTTAAAGCATTCTTTTGGGGGTACATGAGGATGCTATCCATGTACTAACAGTGGCGTCCACTTTGCCAGTCACCCTCGACTTCCTTATAGAGTGAACTGAAACTAAAAATAATTATGTTATCTGCCAGGCCACTCACAGCGCCCTCATTGAACATCTGAAATGTGGGTCGTGAACACTTGATCACATAAACTACTCAAATCCATTCAGTTCTAATTCCCATGCCTTTTAGTTGGTGAGCGTGGTAAGGGATACGAAGTATTGCCATGGCCTTGAAGCATGAAGTTTGGTGATAGCTACTTAATTTTTCTTTCTGACTTTGGGTGTAATGCGCCACAAGTAGACACTTAAAGCTACTTGCATGCTGAGTCACATAAGAAACAAAATCTGAGCAACACTTATTTCGAATTTTACTACCTGGCTAGTACTTCGCTTTCAAATTCTGTTACATGACAAAAACGCATGTCATCATGCCAGATGCAAGGCAGCTGACTGCGCCACATTCACTCGAATGTTTGGCCTCCTCTCGTGTATACCGACTAGTTTATGCATGTGTCGTTACAAACTCCATGAAGTTATTGCTTGTGGCTCCAAACCCTCATATTATTACAATGTCTTTTCTTGTTAGTTAGCATTAATCACATGTCTGGCTGAGTTACATAAAACCAAGAGCTCGTTATTATCATACCGTTAACGGATAAGAAACTTACATAGCCGTAGCCTTCGCCGATGAATATCTGTGGGGCCATGTACTGACTTGTGCCACATCGTGAATACTCACGATCACCCTGAAGATGGAAACAACACTTTTGAGTAACTGTCACAGGAATTTGGGGCACAAAACACCTAGAAAGTGTCTGGTAACAGAAAAGAAAACTGATCACGTCAAAAGCGAAGGCCACCAGCGGGAAAAGTCCTGAGCAACTTCTATTCACCTCCTGCCTTCAGAATCCATTTCTCTAACACCCGTCTTAATGCTACAATTCTTTTCCTTAATGATTTCTGATGCTGCCATTTTCCAAGAGTTTTTCCCACCGATACTCTGTAGCATTTCTTCTCTCCCTACCCGTCCCAGCCATTGTAAGTAAGATCATTAACTGTGACCATACTCAGTAGGCTGCATGTACCACAAATTTTATCTTCATATAATATTTAAACTAGGGAGGCCACGGTCCACCAAGGCCTGCAGTGCCAACTGAAGAAGAAGAAGATAACATTTAAACTAGGCCCTTGGATTATCCCTTTCAGTATCCAGTATTACACTTCATGTTTACCTCCACAAATTCACAGGCCTTGTGACATCTTTTAGTTACACAAACTGTGAAAATGTGTGGTCAAATTTCAGGCACCTGAAGCTTGTCAAGTCTCATACTTTGACACCCCTCAAATAAAGGGCACCGCTGATGGACAGCGGTCCACATAGCGCTTACATTTACAGCCTATGTGTCCTTGTATGCACACTGAACAAAAGATAAGGTGGATATAATATCTACCTCTTCAGAGCTGACAAACTCTTTGCATAAACCATAATCTGCGACAGCAATGTGGCCCTGAAGATCTACCAATATATTGTCTGGATTTAGGTCTTGGTGTATGACGCTTAGCTGAAAGAAACAGATTAACAAATAAATTTCTTGTACTGAGGGGATAAAATATGGTATATCTTGCGGTCTTACTGTGGTAACGAGATCCAGTTTCAGTATTTTGTTTTTCGGCTATATACCACCCAAACTAAGCTGTCATTGTAACTGATTAAATTAAATACCACTAACCCTAACCAATCTAAACTGTAGCTGTGGCTTCAGTCGTGATTAAGAGTGAGGATCTACCATGTTGCTTATGTGCAGAGGGCTGGCATGAAGGTGTCTGAGACGCTAGGAAATACTTCTGCTTTACCACCAGCCCCTGCACAATTTAATCTACTTTAAACATTAATATTGTACACTAGTCTGAGTAACGTTTGTACATTTTTATTTGAGATTTTTTTTACATAATAAGAGACAAGAATACAATGATTGGTTTGTAGTGAATAAATGACGTATTGAATGAAATCAAAAAATTCTGTAGCCACACAAACAATGAAGTACCTTAAGGCTTTAAACTGCCTTGTTATACATTTTATTGCACAGAACTGCAGGTGAACTGTTTGCCTACTTTCTGCAGATACTCCACAGCGTCGATGATTTCTGCCAGTACAATCTCGTTTCATCAACTGAAAACGCTCCTCCCGACTCCAACAGTTGGGACAGGTCTCCATCTGCATAATGCTCTGGAACAATAGAAACAAAACTTAGTTCTCTGTCGCATATTCAGTTAGAAAACAGTGTTCGTGCCAAATGACGCTGTCCACAAGACTGAAGTTTACTTTACAATAAAATTCTGTCAACACTTCATTAAAGTTGCTTCTGAAACACTAGAAATGATGCATAAGGTTCACAGAGAAGATTCCTCACATTGTATTACCATGTTTAAATGGCATCCAAGATCCAAAGATGGAAGAAAATGTTTAGGGAAAATGTGAAAGTCATTTAACTGCAAAAAAAAATAACCAGGTGGACAATTCATGTGTCAGAACTGCTGCATGAATGTTGACAAAAGTACAGGATCTTCAAACACATGAGAATTGACATGGAGTTTTAAGAGATTTTTGAACACGCATCGAGTTAATCAGCACAAGACGCCTTGGACACAAAGTGAGTGGATGACAATCTGCAGTGATCTCACAATGACATCTGGTAACATCTTTTGCTCCCTCGGTCCATCACTGTCATGGATGAGATTTTTCTTCTCTTTCACTAACAAAGCATCATCTGTCAACCTGCAGTCCACCTCATTCACTGTGACAAGAAAGTTACAATGAGAGGTCAAAATGGAAAGTGATATCAGAAGTTTGAGTATTGTGGTCCTGACTCTTGCAACAGCATTAATCATATTGACAGATATTTTGTCATATCGTAGTGCTATATTATTTTTCGTTTGTGTTATTGCTGTTTACAGATATAACATTGTCTGATGTACTACAATTTTCTGTACTGTCCTCAACAATACCTTGTAAGTTTAATAATTCCCCAAAGTATTCTTTCCACATCTAAAGATACGCATCTTTCTATCCTGGCCAAATTTTCTTTGTCTAATGGGCATTTTAATTCAGATTTTTATTCATATTATTCCTCAATACTGCATAAATTTTTTTGTCTCTTTTGTAAGCTTCCATTAAATTCAACACAAATTTTGACGTAAATACGTCTATACAGAAGGGTCGTTTGGAATAAACAGCTTTACGAAGATGTGTAATATCCATATCAACAATGTGTAAATATGGACTGACAATGGTCAGCTTTTATATGAACTCCTGCGTGCATTGTTATGTTACCTAAGAAACTAATTGTTATGTCATATGTGCACAAGTCTGTGAAAAAACCAGGCAAATGTTTGCATAACTAGGTCAGCATCTTTCATTACAGTCTGTCTCTCTCCTGTGTACAGAAATAGTGCTCTCAGCAATTTCATAAAGCAATCAATTGAAAATAAATCAACCAGAGTACAAACACCCAAATATGAGTCAATATTAACATTTATAAATTGTATGAAAATATGAAAAGATTGAACACTGCACAGATGACCCAGACACAGCTTAAAAATGTCAAAATTAAATTTAAAAATACATAATACATTTTTCCAATTCAGCCATGGATATGATTCCTTGGGTGCTGGATGCCCTGACAATTTAGCGGACAGCCCTTGTAGAAGAAGAACATTTATAAGTAAACCTACAGGACAATTCAAATCACATGTAACTAAAGAACAGTATCTTTAAACCATAATTCAAATTGACTTTTCTTGCTTTCAAATGGTGACAAATTTAAAATTGCTCCTGTTTGAAGTTTGTGTGTGTCTATTTTTACTTACTGGCACAGACACTGAAAATAATCTGTTAAATGTAACTAAAAGTGTCACATGGATTGAGGGAAAAATTGTCTTTCTTATAAGAAATGGTGATGGTTTCAATACAGATTGTGAAAGTCCCACCCTAAGAACTTATCTTTAGGCAGCTGGTCTCACTGCACTAGTAACAGAAACTACTTCCTGTTCCAATGAAGCAATTCTCAATTCTCAGGTAACTGTTAAGTGTCTTATTACCAGGTTATCTAACCGTACGTACAGTACATTCAAGCAAGTTCTAGTGCTCCAACTACCCAAATCTGAAATTCAAGATTGTGAAAAAGTAATAATTTTCTACTTCAGTTGTCTAAAAAATGGCATCATATGATTTCTGTAAATTACCAGACTATGTCTTCTGTGTGCTGACGGCAGTGGCCATGCAGTCTGAGGCATGGGTCTTGGCCACATGGAAATTGGGATCAATAGTTCGAATCCTACCGGACGGAAGGGAGTTTTTCCTCTGAACTGCTGACCTACCACTCATCCAAGGAGTCCCATCAAATTATGGGAAACAATTCTGAAACCTAACATAAGGAGGTGGCAAAGGTTCCTCAAGAAGCAAGTACTATAAGTAATAAAACACTGGTTTAGAATTTACTCTGTATGGGAAATAAAGGCATACAGATCTGTTGCTTTAGCTCCCCTTCCCCCCCAACTGCACCCACGGTACATAGCATAACATCTTAACTTTAATACCTCTATTGGGTCATACTGATAAATACATACAACTGGAAATAATGGAATATAGTACAGAGCAATGAATAAAACTGCACCAACATAACTGCTATAAATTGGCTCTGATTAATCAGAGTTCAAATGGAGAGGGCATAACCACAAGTGATGACCCAAAAGTAGGGCACTTCATCCACATGTACCGAAGAAACGTATCAATCAGTAACAAACAAACTTCACCAAATTATCTTTATCAGATGAACAAGAAATTGCAGTAAGAATTCAAATTAAATTAGAACCTATAATAATCTAGCTTGAAGCAATTAATTGTAGCACATATGAACTAAAACAAGGAAGGTTAAAAGAATCAGGCCAATGACACACGAACAGTTAATTTCGGAGGGCATTTAAACACAAATGACTTACCTTATGAACATTTATGCCAGCAGCTCTCGTCTAAAAGAAATTATCAGATTACAGCAAACACCGGTCAATGATTGACAACAGAAGATGGATTACCAAACCACAGTTCGTATATAAATTGCGAAGTGCTCATTGTGCCATCTATGAATAATGTAGAAACAACATAATGATGCAGAGATACCGATAGATGGACGAGGTCTTTGACAGAATCATCAAAAGTAAAACTAAGGAAAGCTGTTCGTGTTTCGTTTATATAGTTTGAGGAATTGACTGTGTCGGAACCTTCAGGTGCTGCTCAGTTAACGAGACAAACACTGACGAAAGTTCAGAATGCAGAGAGGGCTTCGTGTCATGTCGACATCTGCTCGTCTGAGGAATGAAAACTAACACGTAGCTCTGGAGCTCCAGTTTGGAAGTTTGGAACCAGTTCTACATAAAAAGTTCTCTAATTATTGGCCGTTAATAAAGGAATGCACGAGAAAGATATAAGAGTGTATTAAGTAAAAGTTCCCTTTACTAAGCAAGTCGATGATTCATCGTGATGGGGCCAGAGTGAATTTTTAAATCAACACTTTATATTCTTTCGAATTTATTATTTTAATAAATAATTATAATTTAGTACCTTTATTCTTCCATATCCCGAAACACTTCGCCTTGCCTTGACGGCAACTTCTCCGACAGTGTAGTATAACGTAAAATCTATACAGCAGGCGCAATACTCCAAAGTTCTGCTTTCGAAGTACACGTCAAGGATCAATTGGGCGGGATTTGTTGTCCCAAATAGACCTTTAGAAATAAGAAATGCTTCATTACAGTCAGAAAAAATTAAGGACATAAGCCACTCGGGATATATACGACTAGATGTAATGTTAAATTAATTGTGTATATAAATCAATTTTAACTGCTGAGTTCAGTTGTAGGCTCGCATTAAACACCTTAATGAACCTTCAGATTACATACAGCTGGGAATTTGTGTATCGGTTGAGCGAGAAAGAATTTCACAGCTAGGACTATTTTCAATGGAGACAATAATAATACATCTAATGACTTGTTAAGGAGTGTGTAGAAAATACACGTGTGACGATTTTCACAATAGATCCCATAATCGCCTGCGAAGACAAGATGGGGTCGTCATGTCATTGGATCCAGCGATCCAGGAGGTTTCAGGCACTCTTCTGTCGATCTCCTCCGTGACGTCTGATACTCTACACGGTGCTTCACACCGAAAGCGATTGAATCACACGGAACTTCATTTCATCTAATCTTGTTCCCTTTAGAACTTCTTAAAATTAAATTAGAACTCATTCCGCGCGTCTTGACCAACGAATGGTTTTTTATTTTGTGATTCTGTTAGACGTTTCGTCGGCTCCTTGAAATAATAATCCAGCGCAGTGATTGGAATAACCGTTCTTCCACGAAGTGAGCGGATGTGTCATTTCGACTGTCACGAAAAACTCTAATTTTGTCTTGCGAGTTATTATCGATTCTTACATAACATATTAGTTCGAGCCGTAATGGCAATGCTGTGGTAGTCGTCTGATGTATTCCATAAACTTTTTAATCTCATTTCTTTAACTTCCCTTTAGTGTATTCATTGATGATTGTCGTTTGCAGTAGAGACAGCTCCAGCCGGTGTTCGAACCTAGTAACCAGACTGCACTTAGTCTGGGTGTACTAAGGAAACAATTAAAACCCTCACAATTGTCAGATGTAGGACGTTATTTTAATAGAGGACAGGCGAATTACCTCTGTGCTAACCATTTTGTAGTGTGGCGTCTAATGTGAATGGTAACGTTTTTAGTGTTTTTGAGGAACTGGCGTGTTTTAGTGTGTTGATGTTCGTTTTCTGATTTGTGACGCCACGTGGACTTGTAGGTAGATACCAACGTTGCAGAGGAATATGAGGCAGTGTTGTCCAAAAGGTTGGTATCCTTCTACAAGTCCACGTGGCGTCACAACTCAGGAGCCCAACATCGACATCTTCGCCGCTGTGATAACCCCGTATGTCTTGCTTTCTACGCCATTGTATTAATGAAGAAACGGAATTTTAACCAGGAATGAAATCTGAGCCTTCGCCGCCACACCAAACGTATTCCACAGTTCCTTAAGCCGTGCATTACGACTGCCAGTTTCGCCGTCTGGTGGTGGTTGGCGCACCTGCGTCACATCGAGGGTCCTCGGAAACGAGTCCTTCCGCCCTGAGGTCGTTTTCCCGGCTGAGATTACGTGGTTACCGGAATACTAACTTAAAACAGGCCATAAATGAGTCTTTCCAATCCTTTATTGTTTACATAAATATGTGTACATTACAGCGTTATGCAGAAGGAAGAACGTTGTTAATTACATCAAGAGTCTAATCCCTATTGAGCTGTTCCTTCCGTTGTAGCCCGACCACCGCGGAGCTTTGAATTGAAGAGATTCAGAATCATACAAATAAGATATTGTAGGTGCGTCATATTGTGATTTTATTTAAAAATAGTATTAAAATATATTAAAATTGTCCGTCAATCACAATAAAGTAATATAAGATAATTAGATGGTTAAAATATTATCCTTTGTTCCGTATCGAGTACTCGATTTACATATGGAACATTCTCGACATGTTTCGGTTTTCATAGAGCCGTCATCAGGTGTATGTTATACACTCTTAACTCAATTACTAATTTTTAATTTTCTTATCATATAATTTTCTTATAACATACACCTGATGACGTAAAGTAAAGTAAGTAAAGTCTGTCCCTCTATACGCCATGTAGGCGTTTGGGGGGAGTGGAGGTATAGCTCCTCTCTTCCTTGACCTCGGCACTAGATGGGAGTGAGTGGTCAGCATCACGCCCCGGCCGGCTTTACCCCCGGGAAAGGACCCCGGTACCCATTGTAGAGGAGGCTGGGTGGGCCCCAGAGCCGGTCTGGACGCAAAGGCTAGAGGAAAAATCCTCTGCCCCGTCGGGGATCGAACCCCGGCCGTCCAGCCCGTAGCTAGTCACTATACTGACTGAGCTATCCCGGCTCATATTGACGGCTCTATGAAAGCCGAAACATGTCGAGAATGTTCCATATGTAAATCGAGTACTCGATACGGAACAAAGGATAATATTTTAACCATCTAATTATCTTATATTACTTTATTGTGATTGACGGACAATTTTAATATATTTTAATACTATTTTTAAATCATACAAATGTTATTCGCCTTCCTTCCTGACACGTAACGTCTCTGTAATCCGTCCCCTTGGATCCTTTGCTGTGGTAGAGTTAATAATGCGAATCAAAGCGTGTCTTCGCAAACAGTTGTCTCATGGGTTGCTTGTCAGCCTAACGTCTTTACGTATTCCATAAGCTTCTGCGTTCTGATCTTTGGTTCGTCATTTTAAGCAGAGGCTCTGTTATGTGCATCGACATTGGCTATCTCTCTCTCTCGAAAAACAACATTTTTTTTGCGATTATTCATGTATTGTCTTGTCATATTTAACTCCTAATGAAATCATGGTTAGCTAGTAGACCTTAATTTGGTGTATATTTAAATATATAATATTTGAACTACTAACCCAGAAATTGTGAAAACGGCTTTCTGGTTGTCGGATTCAAATATGTTTCAGGAGCATTATTATAGTAAAGCTTCCAAAATAATCTCCTGCTTCATGGGGTTTAAGGCTGGGCACACCTATACTTCGTACATACAGTTTATTCCATTACACTTCTTACATATTTATTCGCCTCTATTAGGCTGTATAGCATGAATGACATCCTTCGTGATTTCTAGAGTGTTCATATACATGTTGGTAATTCCAGACAACGAAGAAGGAAACAGAAGTAATGGAGATAATTCACATAATTCTTTCACCGCGCGGTGGTAGAATGTGCGTCACACCTGTACCGTTAATTTTTAAGTGTTAAGTCACGTCCAAGTACAAATCATCTAATTTTATATTTACGTTAATTTAATTCCGCCATTATCTGCATGAAGATATGATACATCACCTTTCCAGGAAACTTCCTCTAAATTACTGCTGTTGATGTAATTTTGCCCGAGATAGCGAGGTAATCTACAGCCCGGTAATGTAAGTTTTATCGTAATGAAGCATCCGAAAAGCCACCTTCATATCTGAATGTGGATGAGGCAGAATTACTAAGGGTTCGTCTTAAAAATGGCGAGGTTCCTGAAACAGAGAATTAAGTAACCAGAAGCCGCCTTTGAGCTGGCTTCGTTCACATTTTCCTTTACTTACTCGTATGTACTTCACAATATAAAAACTAGAAAACTGCACTTAAAGAGGAAACATTTTATTTAACAGTGTAACAATACATATAAAATAAAAATTATTATTTATCCTTGCATACGAGGTGCGATCGGAAAGTTTCCAGGCTGTGCCTATAAAAACCCGTACACTTATCTCAGGTATTAAATTCATCAATCACCCTCGAAGTAGTTCCCCTGGGAGTGAACACAACGATCCCAGCGCCGCTGCCAAGCCTGGAAGCATCCCTGGAAATCTTTCTTTGTCAGCCTGTCAAGCACCATCTGCGATTCTGCCTGAATCTCTTCTATCGTCTCAAATCTCCTTCCCTTTAGCTGAATTTTCATCTTTGGGAAGAGGAAGAAGTCACACGGAGCTTAGAAAGGTAGTTGGGTTCGGTTCTTGCAAGATCTTTGAGCTCCTGACTAACGAGAAGTCGATTCTGCTTCTGGTCCTCAGACAGGATGCGTCGCATGTGGAGTTCTTCCTTTAGAATCAGCTGACAGGTCCCATAGCCTATCCCAACAATGTCGCACAAGTCGTTGATGGTACGACGTCGATCTTCGTGAATGGCCTGCCGAATCTTCGTAACATTTTCGGGCGTTGTGCTCGAAGATGGTCGTCCAGAACGCTCGTCATCATCGACAGAGGTTCGGCCATTTTTAAAACGTGAATGCCACACAAAAGTTTGTGCACGACCCATTGCGGACTCCCCAAATGCATGCTTTAGTATTTCATAGGTTTCCGTAGCCGTTTTGGCGAGTCTTTGGCAAAATTTGATGCACACGCCATTCCGAAATCGCAGGAGGGTCGATGTAATGCACTACCAAATCGCCCGTAACTAAGAAACAAATGCTAATTCGAAGATGCCGGCTGGCACACTGATTCACTATGAATGTAGGCCGCACCCCCTAGCGGCAGAAGCTCGTACTACATCCGGTTCGCCCTCTATTGACACAGTCTTGAAACTTTCCGATCGCACCTCGTACACCATTTATTTCTAACCCTAAGTACTACAGAAATTTTACATTTCTGTTACACATTACCTTCCTAATTGAGGTTAGTTCACTTTTTCTCAACAACACTCTGGTTACGTAAAATTTGAATATTTAATAATCTACCCGTACTATACTCGGAGTCCTCGCCTCAGCGCTTACCTGTTATCAGTAGCCCGAACAGCTGTCCCTTGCCCGTGGCTTCGGTGACCTCCTTCTATCTTCAAAGTTCCGGCCGTTCTGACCGCGATCTGTCTCCCACTTCAACTTTCCCGTACTTCTGCTGACTGCCTAATGGCTACGTTTCCTTTCTCATCCCCTGAGAGTAAGGTGAGCTAGCCTTGCTGCTTTACTCGATGCCAGGAAATGACATCATCACTTTCCTACATTCAAATCTCTACTATACTTAATTCTATGTAACTTCAATTCTCTATATTCCTAATTCACAAGATGTTAACTAAAATTAATTCACTACAATTTCCCCATTTTTAAAATGGAAAGTGTCCTCACTTTCCTTAACATAATTAAATTCTCTACAATTTTATTCCATTTTTTTCCGTTATTTACAACAGAATAAATCTCAATTCTACAGTTCATTTTTATGATACTCTTTCTTTCTTTACAAAAGTTTTGTGTTCCCTGCCATATTTTCTGAATTCACATACATGCTTTATACGAGGGTGAGTCAAATGAAAACCGTAATTTTTTTTTTAAATTTAATTTATTGAGTGAAAGCGGTACACAACTATATCATTTTTCTACATAGTCTACATTTCGTTCAATACAGCCCCTCCAGCGTTTACGAAGTGTATGGATTCCTCTAGAAAAAAATTCTTGTGGTTGTCTGCGCAACCACTCATGCACCGCCTGCTGTATCTCTTCATCAGAACGGAACTTCTTTCCTCCCATCGCCTCTTTGAGTGGCCCAAACATGTGGTAATCACTTGGGGCTAGGTCTGGTGAGTATGGCGGATGTGGAAGACACTCAAAGTGCAAGTCTTGGATTGTTGCCGAGCATTGTCATGTTGCAAAAGGACACCTCTAGTCCAAAGTCCACGTCGCTTTGATCTGACTGCAGGTCGAAGATGATTCTTCAAGATTCTTCACTGATCAAAAAACGAATTACAGAACGTTGTTCTTCTTTCGTGCATGTAACTAGTGGAGCAGCCATCTTCAAACTGGCACTGTGATGGCATTTTGTTTGTCTGCATTATACTGTCACCTATAGGATACTCGTTATAGCATTGGTAACATGTCTGTCTACTTATAGGACAATGGTGTGATATTTCGAATTTTTATCTCAGTTTTACGGTTTTCATTTGACTCACCCTCGTACATAGTTTGTAATTTCTTTCTAATACAGTCAATTAGGTGTACATACTAGAAATTATGACATTAATTGACAAATTTGTACATTCTCTCTTCCAGTAAAGTACTTAAGTAAATTCCTCCCAAAACATTTTGCCAACAGACAAAGCTGCCAACATTCTTATAAAATCTATGGGAGATAGGAGTTGAAGGAGACTGGATTTTGTTGGCCCAGGACAGGGTCTGGTGGAGGGATTTGGTTAATTCGGTGATGAACTATCGGGTTTTATAACCCATCTAGTTAGTTATGTATAAAATATTAAAGAAATTGATAACAATATATTATGTTTATTTTATTTGCATAACAAGTTCATTCTACATCATTTTTTACACAAACACATATAACTATGACTTTATTTTAGTCTATGCACCTTTCACATTCGGAATTAATGGAATTCTATCAATCTGGCACATAACAAAATACACGAGAAACACTTTCTTCGAAATACACAGTTGATGTTCAAACGTGATACAGATCTGAAACTAAAATCAAAACATCGCAGTTAAAAAAGCTTCAAACTGATTTTCACAATAAGGACATGTAGGACAGTAATGCACTTGACAGTTTCTAAACATTGGTGTTATGTACGTAGTTAGCATTCCAGCTTCATCTTTGGTTCAATTCTTAGACCAGAGTCTGCTTATCCTGAGGTCCTCTCAGTCTCTCCAGGCAAATGTTAAGATAATGTCTTAAAATAGCAGTGACTATTTCCTCCAAATCTTCATAAATTGGTTTGTCACAGTCATCCTCCCCTTCAATGAAATACAACATATAAAGCGAAGTCAAACCTATGCAGTTACCTCTAACTTTAATTACAAAGACTGATGACTGTAGCAGTCCTGTGTCTGAAGTATTCACGAAGTACTTCTGACTAGTCTTGCACATCCGACATTCTCGGCAATGGTTTTCCTTAGTCCACTGCAGACAAATGATACCCGGAAATAAGCTATGAATGGCTTCCATCCATTCCTTTCCAGTTCACCTTACACAGTCCTCTCAGTTCATTAAATGATAACCACAAAAGCGTATAAACTGTAGCTAAACCATTGTAACTGAAACAACTGAACTATCTTTAACATAATGAGAACCTTCATATTAAATCTGATGCAAATTTCCATTATGTGCCAATTATAGAAATAATGTCTTCACATGCACCGAGTTTCCACAATTTGTTCAATTACTGCCAATAATAAACACCCAAGAACAGTAGTAGGAATTAAACTAGGTCTTGGACACTTCACGATATCTCCACCAGTCTCGAGGAAGGAAAAAACTTGGGAACTTATGTGAAGAAAATCAATGACCAGAATAAAATCTTAGTTTTCAAATGTCTTTCTTATAGGAATAACTTACATACTTTAAATCTAGATCTAGAATTTATATTACTTACCTTTCTATACAAAATACATAGGAAAGTCCTTTATAATCGCTTTCAAAACAGAACTTTCAAAGTACTTCCGCTGTTCGTTTGCAAGATTTGTCAATGTTATCTTTCTCCTGAAAAGAGAAAACAAGATAATTACTTTCAAATTTTGTAGAATAAAGATAGCCTGTACTAAGTGATCTGCCACCAATATTCCAGTCCCAGGACATAACACAATGGGGAATTCCAAGGTTTAATGGTAACAGGACAGCAGATCGGTGTTTAGGTTAATTTTTTAGGGCACATTTTCTAAATATTCTTCTGAAGGGATCTTCACTGAGTCACATAACCAGGGCCGTGGAGTCAGAGTCAATTAATCAAATGGCATAGGTCTGATATCTTGACTACTTAACTGCTGTAAACAGTGTGACTATCATGAACTCAAGGTCCTTCAGATTGAGAGAAGCATTATGAAAATAAAGTAAATAATTCTGTTTTTGGTCACTTACATCAAAAGAAAATGTTCTATAGAAAACAGACTATAGGTAATATAAGACCCACAGTCTTAAAGTTCATAATATCATTGATGATACTAAATAACACAATGAGAGCTCAGCCATTCCACTTGTTTGCTCATGACTGTAATTTTAAGCAATATTTCATAAAACCATAACTCCTGAATACATCCTTATACCCGAATGATTTAAAGACTGTGCAGGAATTCCAATGGAATATTTAGTACTAATTACAAAATCACCTTCATGTTACCATCATTACTAGAATATAACTAATTTTTTCTCAGCACATTCAATACATAGGTTTCTAACAGATATACTCTTCCTAATAAAATATTCTTACTGTTTCTATCACTGTAACTAGCAGATTCACTAGTACTGTCATCATCATCGTTAGCATAGTTATTTCCACTCAGATCAGTCACTGTGTTTCTTAGTATATACAAGAGTCAATAAACACAAAATTCTTGGGTTTGCAAATCACCTAAATTGAACAAATCATATTGATAAACTGATACCTAAGTTAAGTGGCGCATGTTACGCAGTTAGATCTCTGTTGCATGTGAGAAACACCGACACACTCAGATCAGTATATTTTGCCATTTTCACTCTTTGATGAAGTATGGAATAATTTTTGGGGGTAATTCATCAAACAGTAAAACAATATTCACTTTACAAAAGAAAATTATTAGATTATTGGCTGGTGTAAAACCTAGAAATTCATGTAGAAGTCTATTTAAGACATTAGAGATCTTAGCTCTACTTTGTGAATACGTATTCTCATTAATGAACTTTATTGTAAATAACCAAGAACTATTTCAAACTAATTCTGCTGTACACAGTGTCAACACAAGGAATAGAAATCAGCTTCATAGACCAGTTGCCAAACTCTCGTTCTTTCAGAAGAGTGCATATTATGCAGGGATCAAAATTTTCAACAGTCTACCATCAAATCTCACAAGTCTTGTAAATAAAAAGGCACAATTTAAACTAGCACTAAAAAGATACTTAATTACACACTCCTTTTACTCTGTCGATGAATTTATGTTGTTTACAATAAGTGATAATTTATATCTTAATTGCGTCATGTTTGTGTTTTATTGATACAATATTTTTATTTTCCATCTATACACAAACTTAAAATAATGTTGTTTAAAATTACTTAAAATTATAACATTCTCAGTAGATACTGCATCTTGTTACATTTTTTGTATCGACGACATATTTCAATGTGTATTACATCATCACCAGGTCTATCCCGGTATGTTTTATTACCTTTTACTACATTTTATTATGATTCATTTACATTTTATTACGTTCTATTACGTATTAACTCTTTAAATTATTATATTTCCTATGTCAATATCCAAAATCACGACTTGAAAATTAATTTTACAGATATAAAACATGCAAGTACAACCTCCAAATCAAAAGGAAGAGACAAAAAACTTAAAATTAAACAAATTAAAATAATCAATAAACGCAACGCAAAATGTACAACAGTTTTTAAAATATATTAAAATTGATAGACCTGATGATGATGTAATACACATTGAAACATGTCGTCGATACAAAAAATGTAACAGATGCAGTATCTACTGAGAATGTTATAATTTTAAGTAATTTTAAACAACATTATTTTAAGTTTGTGTATAGACGGAAAATAAAAATATTGTATCAATAAGTGATAAATTTTTCTTGTGTGTAATGGGTAGATCTATTTGTAGCTTATCATTTCTCTAGGTGAATACTTTGTTTTGTATTATGTGAAATTTATATAAAAGTACAAATTGTACTTTATAATATGTATTGTATTATTATTATTTTTATTATTATGACTTTTTCCACATCCTATTGTCATCTGACTGTCTTATGGATCCATGGAATGTAAATAAATTATTCGTAGTAAGATTTAAATGTTCTCACAGCAGCAAATATGAAGATGGCTGTCATCTGGATTGCTACACCATGTAGTCTTTTAGAAGTTCACTACTGTTTCAGAGGTGTTTGGTGCCTCCATCATAAGGATGATGAATGAGGGAGTGTTTCTTATTAACTTCCCTCATATGCAATATCATTTAATGGTCCATTTTGACTTGGTTAAACTTTAATTTTGGCATTTCCACAATTACACACCACCTACATGAAAATATCAGACCACTGAGCCTATAAGAGCTCTGTTAATAAAATTATTGGAAATCATTTCTGATAAATATTAGGACCTTGATCCTATATATGTCAATAATTTGTTAATAAAGCATCACGTGCCATTTTCATTCACTTTCCCACTTAACCTTGATAATCAAAGTGGATAATAACTATACCAAGGATGTATAGATTTTTCAAGCTACTCATTTCTTTTAATTTCATAACAGCAATTCTATACTCACCCATCGAGGTACACACGAGCACGAGATGCAGCCAAATGTGCATTGTATGTGGGAGCTGGATAGGACACACTGCGTGTGCATCGTGAGAACATATGACATAAGTAATATGTAAGCTGTTCAAGATCATCAGTTGTCATATCATTATCATCATTCCACAACAAATGATATTTGGTTGGTCGACTCACACCCTGCAAAAACACATTAACAGTTAAAGTAAGATAGACTGTAATTGACAATCTATTCCAATACCAGTGAGAATATTATAAAAACATTAGTTTTAATAATTTATTTCAATTATCATTAGTCAGTCTTTGTGGATGACCATATGTCTGCAATTTTCCTTTGAGCTTGGCATTAACCTTTTAAATACTTGTTGCCAGAATACTGGCCGCCGTATGTGAAAGCTTAGGCATCCCTTACTAAAACTTGGTCTAATTGAATTGTACACAGGATATTTAAAAGAATACAGTAAAGTTAATGAGTTTGACACCCAAAATCCCAATCTAGGAATTTCTTCCTGCTAATATATGTAACATAGGGAGAGGAGTATGCAACAAATAAAACACAATTTTATGTGATATAAAAAAAGACTTAGTTACTTTATATCTTCATATACAGGCAAATAAAATCATTCTTAATAACTGAGTTTTTATTTGGAGGTTCTGGCTTAAAATATAATAATACAATATATTTTATGGTATTCTGCACTTTGACACCTTTAAATGGTAATTTAAACCAGTGGTAAGATTATGAACAAAGTATTTAAATTCTATGCAATAAAGGTTAATAACTTCTTAAAGCGTACAAGTCCCTAATGATCACTAAAGAATAGCCAAAACCAGTTGGCTGCTGTTTAAAATATGTTCAATTTGATGTTACTGAAGTAATTAATAATTATACTGAAGTATACTGGTAATGGAAACTAATACTAAAATATATTACCTGTATGCTGGCATGGCTCACTAAGAAAAAGTCCAACTCAACAGGGTGTGTGATCTCAGAGTCAACCAGAGTACCTGGGGGTACATTACGGTTCTTCCCATCTTCATCCTCCCTACGTGTGGGAAAAAATCTAGTACGATGTCGTTTCTGAACAACAAGAAATGTCACCATTGGTTTGTATCCTTGCTCCACTGAAGAACAGGCACGTCTAACAGCAGTCACCTCACTATTCAAAACCTGTAAAATAATAATGTGAAACAGATAAGCTTTTTCAATAAAAATTTCTTCTTGGCCGAACAACATAGACAGCAGTATTATAGAGAAAAAAGTTGTTTAACCAAACTCCATATTAAGAATAAGACAGGATAGCTCAGTAAAATGGCTGGATTCAAGCTCAATGACTGGGATTCAATTCACGGTGGCAATCAAAAACAGACCACACCAATCATACAACAATACTTATTTCATTTAATTCTACATTGTATGTTTGGTTACAATATAAAGAGAAAAGATTTAAACCTTCAAGTAAAGTAGCAACTGCAAAATTCCCTCCCGTGTTCTCTCAAACTCACATCAACCCCTCAATAGGAACAACAATACAACAGACGATATACCATATTTACCCAATTATAAGACAAAGTTTTCTTACTTTATTCTCATTAAAAATAGGGGTATATTATAACCATAAAGAAAAATGTGCAAAAGACTGATTCAGTGATATCTGGGAAAACAAGACATAATACAAAAACTCAAAAACAGAATACTTTATCAATAAGGCTATTTCAGATACAGAAATCATTACATTCTGGTTCCTCTTACTGCCATACAAACTAGCTAACAAGTTAATGAATTTCTGTATTTTTTATGCCATAACTATCAGAAGACTGATAACATTATCACTCGTGTTGTCACTTATCAGAGATCACAGAAACTATTTGTGCTGTAAATTATCAGCAATCTCGCTACTCAGCATAACATCAGGTAAACACAGTATATTGTCACCAAACCTGAGGAGTCTTATAAATTCATTATTTAATTCCCCTCAATCCTGTAACTCTGAAACATACCTTTGCAAACTCTCCCTCACTGACACCATCTCTATAAAATATTATCCTGTTTGGCAAATAACGTGTGACGTCACGGAAGTACAACAGCTGGTCCCTAATAATAGCTTCCAAGTCTTGAATGATCTCAACTTTCGGAGGCTGCAGTCGAATCTGAATGTTGTATTTGAATAATGCTTTTGGATCATGACTGGCACACACCTGCAAAAGGTACAGAAAAGTTGATTAGATTAAAATAAAGGAATCTCTACAGATATCACAGCAAGACCCCTGATGATCTAACAAAGTATAACATCTACTGCACACTTGTTTCTTGCTTTATTTAACAATGCATCATCAAATTAAAAAGAAAGGTTTGGGCCTGAAATGAAGTTCCATCTCATAACCAAGGTTATGTTTACATCCTGGCTAGTTTGGCCTACCTCGTCAGGAATTATGAAAGGAGCAATGGTGCAATGGCCATCAGCAAGAGAAAAATCAAGAACTTGGAGGAAAGCCTATCATAGTGACCTTTTGGTATCAATTTCAATTCTATTTTGGATAACCTATCTTCATTCACTATACTGCAAAACCATTTATCAGTATTTGGTTTTAAATCTTCTTGTAATTTATCAATTTTACCCTGCCAACATATTCCCCGTATAGTGTACACATACAAAACATCCATAAAATTGCATGCAGTGCATTATCATCACAATGAGTCTACATGTGTAGCATGGCTGAACATCAGTTTCATTTCTAATCCACTTCACTTGAATATCAAGTGTCACATGAGACAAGACAGCACACATTCTGTGCAACATTAAGGAATATTTATGATCATTTTTAAATAACCTAGCCTTCAAGTTCAAGTTTGCACCAACAAGGAGCATATGAAAATAATCTTGTAACTTTATTTTTGGATAATAAACACAAGTAAACATCAACATTAACATAGAAAAATAACATTACTGCAAATTAAGTGGCCAAGTAACCATTTAAATGCCAACACATGGTGTTAAAAGATAAAATGTGTAATGATAAACACATCAATGCATATTATATTCAAATATTTTAAAATGCATTGAAGCAGCATTTGATATATTTCTGTCCTAGTTCTTTAAGAGGTTCACTAACTCTGTTTCCAAGAAGATACTCATAATTCTGCTGAACTAAGTGTTGCATATAAGAATCTGTGTAGAAGGAAAGGGAATTTTATGCTTGTCTGCTTGCTTACATTTCTTTCGCAGTGACTTCCCTAACAACTTAAAAATTTTATCCACAAAAATGAGCCAGAGTTTTATTCACAGGGAAAACTCTTTATTTTTGATAACCAATCAAAAGGTTAATGCCCATATAAATCTGATGAATTCAATTCAAGAAAAGAATGCAGACCGTGTATGCACATACTTACAGCAACGACAGAGGGTATATCTTTTTGATCAGGTGAAGGATGAGTCACATCAGCTCCAACTATCATTACAGGAGATTCAAAGAATGGCGGCCTGAGAACAAAGGAAAACTCTTTCATTTCTTATCAAAACAAAATATTAGTTTTAATCATAAAGCTGGCTGTACGCTGCCACTACAGCACACTTAATTTTTGTTACATAAACAAAGGTAATCTCAATACTATTATATGGACACATGTTAACACACATTACTGGGGAGGCTCTGTTACTTCATGCGCTGAGTTTAAAAATACAAGACTCCAAATAAATATTATGTTGCAGATATTTAAATGCTGTTGCCACTTACACAGGTGGTTGTAAAAGGGATGGCAATTCATGGCACACTGTGTGGTAAAGGCAGCACAAAGCACAACCACCTCAAATCAGACTGTTCATCCAGAATAAATAATGAATCAAGGTTATCAAATTGGAAAGCCTAAGTTAAAATCTTGTATTTAAAAACTTCAATGTGCTACCTGTGAAAGAAGACCTGAGTCATGTATTAAGACAATAATGTTCGGCCACACACTTCTAACAATGAAAATTATTACACTTAATGTGGCACTACATGATTCTCATTTGTTTCGAAAGCTTTCAAGGGTATGACATGTATTTGGATGACGATCTTCACATATAAGAGCAGCACTTCAGAATGTAATAAGTTGAGGCTATAAACAGGTACTTACCACTTATATAAAGTACTTGAAGGGAAGTTATGGCACTGAAAGAGGGTACTCAAAGGCAATAAAGTGGCACTGGAAAGCAGTAATGACTAACAAAGTGATGAGAGGTATTGTGCACAAATTAAATGAACACCCCAGGGTCTGATACACACCTCAGAGACGGCAACAGAACAGATGAGCATTGATCAAATAATGAGTGGCAGAAAGAAGACAAAGTACTCAGTGCAAAATTTGTAATACTACCACATATGGACTGTCTTGGGATTGAAACTGGACTTTCATGTTAAAAAGCCTTCTGTTCACAAGGTAGAAATCATTTTAAAATTTAATTAAAATCAACTATTTATGCCCAAAAATATTACTACATCTCTCCAGAAAAGAAATACAAGAGCTCATGTCCCAGTTTCCTTAAAAAGTTTTACTCACATTTGCAGCATAGCAGGTGGCTCACTTTGTATTTTACCTTAAAAATAGCCTACAGAACACTTCCAAATCGTTTTCCAACCCACAATTATCCCACCACTTGACACTACATAATCTATGCAGTTGCAAAAGTATCAAAAAGGGAAAGTTGACTCAAGTATTTAATTGGAAATTGGAAATAAACAGTACAATATCTTTTCCTGTGGTAAATACAGTGTAATTTCAAAACATTACTCAGAATGTAGTTAATGTTCAGTTTCAGATATTTACTTCAGTCAGAAAGGAAAATTAACTGGACGTTTTTGAGCAAGAATAACAGATAAACAAACAGAGAGGAAGAACTAAATCTTATGGTTGTAGTTATGGATCCCTTAGGTTAAATATTATGTAAATATGTAATAATATGCTAAAAGTTACTTCATAAATGAGACTTACCTTGACACAGATGAAAGTGTGTGATTCACTCCATTCAGTTTTGAATTGACTTTCAGAAGAATATTGGAACACGTAGCTTCATTCATACGTTGCATTGTTGTTGACTTTATACATTGAGTTAAGACGCCAACATTCAGTTCTGCAGTTTGCTTAACCTTGGCTACAACACAAATGAAAACAAATGTTAATTCTTACAACAAAACAAGAAGACCACAAAAATTATAATAAAATAGAGAACACATTTCTTAATTAGAACTTCCTAGGTGAAAGTTATTTACATGGCAAGTTTTCTGCAATGTCAGTAAAGTTCTACCAGACTATACAGCACAACATCCTGTACGACAGTAATCTTTATGTTTATATGTCAACAATTCCAAACTTTGAGGTTATATCAGGCAAAATTAAAATATTCAAAATGTGTACCAGCCAAAATTATATACATACATGGAACACTAAAGTGTATAATTATTAATTTAGTTCCTGCTAGCCTCACCATACAGACCAAAACATTTGAACAGACAAAAGTTAATCAAAGAACCTCTTATTTAAACAAGGGTGGAAAAGTGCTTTATTCATACAATAGACCTCTTACCATAACTGTTTTTCACATTTGGAATCACAACAACAATCAGATCAACTCTCTGTTTCATTGAAGTGAAGAATGCCTGCAATTCAGATGTATCATTTGGTAGAAACCGCAAATTTTGTGATGGCAATGGAGGTTCAATATTCATCTTCAAATTCTTCCCTGTTTTCTGCATTAATTCTCGAAAACGCCTGCAAATTTTAATTTGAAATATACAAAACCATTAATGAAATGGAAAGAATAGGATAAATGACTGTAGACTCAGTGGTAGTATTACATAAACAGAAGACAATAACTAGTTTTCCAACTGAATAGTCACTCTTTAATGATAATTATTAATCATTCTATTCTTAGAACAGTGTATTTCAAGTCATCTGATTTAACATCATCTGTGCTATTTTAGTCTACTTCCCTCTCTGGAAAGATTTTCATGAAACTAAAATGAAGTGCATGCCATTAAAGGACACCCCACCTACTTTTTAATTTCCTACTATCAGTAACGCTGCTGTGGTGCAACAACGTCTGAAGCTGGGGTGACACAAACATCTCATATGCAGGCACTTCAAATATTGTGTACCATTTAATTTTTAAAAAGTATTACTTCCATTAAGGCATGTTTCTTTAATGTTCAACAATACCAGGTAAGTTTCGCAATATATATATATTTGTTTTGATGGCTATCAGTTGATTAACTAATGGAGATGAGCATGAGGATGTTTTACTCATTTGTTACTTATTTAATGATGCTTTGTGCTGTGAGGAGTTCCAATTAGAAAACAGATAAACATTTTACTAAATTATTTTCCTTATAAAATTAGTTGATTTGACATTGTTATTATCCACTCACTTAAAAAGTACATAAATATTACATGGTAACTATTTTATCATCATGCAGGGTGATACAATAATACCAAAAATGAATGTGTGATATATAATACATATCAGTAGGCTGCAAGCTGAGAACTATATGATTTCATTCTAATTTGCATTCAACCTATTTAGAGCAAGGGGTGGTAACTTTCTCTGGAACGAGATACAACTTATATTAGACCAACACTGATATTTTTATGTCCCATTGTTTGCAATGGGCTACTTTTACAATTTTTAATTTACAGTAATGCTAAAATCGTGATACAGAACAAGAATTTTGAAGGAAATCAGGCTTCATAAATTCTTCCAAAAAATTCTTATTAAACAGGCTTCTACCTAATACATGTAAGTTCTGTAATAAAATAAAATATGTGAATTATAAGTTGACGGTGAGTCAGATGGATCTTCAAGTACTGTATTAAGACAAAATTTAAAAAATCATTAGATGAAAAGTATTGATTTGTCTATAAACTATTATCATCATACTCATCTACTGATATTTCAGAAGTACTTGCAGTCTTACAACAAGGCTTTCTCACCTCAATCTTATGTATCACATTATATTTCATAATTCTCTGCTAAAATCAAAGCAATAAAGTTGCCATCACATTTGGTTAATACTCACCCGAGTGCATCTTCTCTTACATAACTGTCTAAGTTGAGAATTATCCAAGATTTCAAATTACCGCTGATAACAAAATTTGATGCTCTCCACACACCACTCCTTGGTATTGTAGGAGATCTCTGATTCTGAAAATAACAATTCTATTTAAGTCAATTTTATGTACTCTATGTTAAAAAACACAACTGTACAAAACTGAACTGGAAAGATCTGAAATGACATAGTCAAGGCCTAATCTAAGGCACTATCCCTGTATCTGCCTGGAGGGACTGAGGAAAACTACAAAAAACCCAGTCAGGATAGGCAGTCCCCAGGCCAAGATTTTAACATGGGGCCTCCCAAATAAAAAATAGGATTGTTAACCACCTGGCAATGATTTTCATTTTAAACACTGTCAATGTATGTTTTTAAATATGTAACGTATCTCATCTATGTATTTAAAAATGAAAACTTGTAATGCTGGATCCAACAAAATATTTTTAGCCTGTATATTTTTAAAATTTTATTATAACCTACTGATAGCAAACTATTCTACAATAATAATCAAAATTACACAGTAACCTTCTGTTTCACATATTTTATATTTTGTAAAATAGAAGCCTGAAGATGGTCTATTATACTGAAACATGTTCAAAAACATACATCTGTGATAATAACTGAATTATTGTTGTATGTGATGAAAGACTACAAGTTACATTAAACATATTTGTGTAATAAACCCCAAAAATAAAATGCTTGAATATAATA
Source organism: Zootermopsis nevadensis (assembly GCF_977971745.1). NCBI lineage: Eukaryota > Metazoa > Arthropoda > Insecta > Blattodea > Termopsidae > Zootermopsis > Zootermopsis nevadensis. The sequence goes on from NW_028259163.1 coordinate 6,383,508, forward strand.
TGTCCTTGAAAAATGAACAATGTTTACAAGGACTCCCACTATATGAAGTTTCAATTAATGTACTCACTTCATATTCCAACTTCGGAGCATCCAGGATCCGAGCACTTACTTCTTCAAACTTTCCTCCAACAGAGAGTCCAAATTCTCTGACACATGGGTCTTCATTGAATCTCACTGACCTCAACTGAAATAAAACCAAAACACACTAAAATATGTAGCTTGAACAACAACAAATTATGTAAAATTTTGAGGATGTCAAAGATACATACATTACTTAAGTATGTACTCAATCGAAGCAACCCACAATACTTTTGTATATAAAACACAACAACCACATATTACACTTCATTCGATATGTGTGTGAAACCAACAAAGTTAAGTAGCATTTGAGGTTTTCACGGCGGTGATTCTGAAAATGGCTGTCTTCTGGGTTGTTGCACCATGTAGTCTGGTAGAAGTTTACTGACATTTCAGAGGTCCTTGCTTCTTCCATCATCCAGACTACACAGTCGAACAACCCAGAAGACAGCCATCTTAAAATATAAAGTTGTTAAAATACTAAAATTGTACTTCATCACATAATTCACATTCTCATTTTTATGTTAAAGCAACACCAAAATTGAAAAGTAATACTCTTTGGAAGACACAAAGGTTACAAAAGTGTACTTTACACCACACACTGCTTAACATTATCCCCTTAATCATATATAGGAATAGTAATTGATCCTTCCATTTGCTATCACTATTCTTTTCACACACTCACATATTTATCCTCTTAATCTGCAAAAGTGATACAGTTACAGATTACACCACAGAAATGCAATACTTAATTTTTAGAGAGCTCACTAATTCACTTCCATCCACAGAACATACTTTCTTCTGATGTTACTATAACAACAAAGTAACTTAATACATTATGCTGGGTTGAGTTCAAACATTCATAACGTTCGTAATATTCATTACGAGAACTTGAGATGTATGAATATGAAATGGCCTCTAATCATAATTCACTCCATGACAAATTATGATCTGCCCTTCTCAACATATATGGCAGAACATAAAAGTTCATACAATAAGAGATACACGGAACCATGATCTTTGCTGAAAAACATGACAGACAGATGCCTACAAATTAAATTTCAAGGACAAGATTGGGTTTGAGTTAGACCATGGACTGAAGCTTGGTGAGAGAGCCCAAGGGTACCCTCAGGGGGAGTACACCCCACAGGTTCTCCACACCTTTCCAGCTGATTAGATGTGTGAGCACACATAATGTCCAGATCTGGGTTACCAAAAAGCCACACGCTATTTATCCAGAACAATGGTTTATGGTCAGACCTTTTTTGAAGAAAGCACAATTACAGGCATCATGTATCTCATCAAATTGCAATAGTGGTTAATGCCACAACTGTTAGAAGATTTTCCACACGAGGATTCCTAGTTAAAGCAGGATTGTGCACTGCAACTCTGGCATTTGGAAGTCGGTGACTACCTTTATGAAAACCTGCCTTGCACGTGGCCTCCGAGAACCCCTGACCTGACACTAATGGGGTTATGCAAAGGATGCAGTTTACTAACCTCCTCTGCCACACATACTTCATGAATTAAATACACATATCCAAATTCAGTGGAAATTGTGACACCTTGGACAAAGTGATGCAAGAACTTAAATAGTTCCTTTATGTTTGCCATGTGGTAAATGGCTTCCATATCGTAAACCTCTACCTTGATGCAAATTAGAAGGTTACATTTTTCATCTGTATGTCGTTTCATTGTACTGTCACTTGTAGTATTTGTCAAATAAATTTATGCAATGCTGTCCAACATTGAAATAGTCCAACGTAGGTAAGAAAATACTGGCACAATGAATGTGTTTAGTGCTGCTCATTAAACAACACTTTTTTAATTGCACAGTTTATATAGAGAATATAGTGCTGAATGAGAAGATACAGAATTTTGAATTGTGAAGGAAGTTGAAGTAACCAGTCATGGCCTTGTCTTAAAACACTATCCCAGCACTTACCTGGAGAAGTTGAAGAGAATTACTAAAATCTCAAGCCACAATACCTAGGCCTTGGACCAAGAACCTCCCAAATATTCAGCAGAAGTACTAATCACTCAAGTGCGTGTGTTTCACTTTATGAACATGATAACTAAATGTGTGTTCAAGTCATGTACAAAGCAAAAGTTCAGAATGCAAGACATACTTGAGGTAATTTAACAAAATAAAAAAACAATATCAGCTACAGTAAGAAAGACAACCAAGATAACATACCATGTCCATTATTTTTTGTTTTCTCTTATCAGTGCTTGTTGCAGTATGCCTTATCATTGCAGAAGTCTCTTTGTTACTCATTTTCTTATTAATCACTTGATGTTTTGAGATTGAGCACAACTGTAAAAAAGAACTGCATTTCAATGTATGATCACAGCAGATTCATAATATCATGAAATTTATCAATGCATGTTCATGTAAATTACAGGTTTCAAGCAAAGTGAAATCATTCAGGAATATGCCCAAAATGTAAATCTTAAACACATACTGCTTTCCAAGAGTATCCCAAATAAAATTCTGCTTGTATTTCTTGCTTCCCCACCTGATCTACTTTTTCAGCCCCCTGTAACCAGAGCTTTCTTTGTGGCAGCATGCACCAGTAAGGAATACCTGCAATTTTGCTTTAAAATATAAAAAATAAAGATTGTCAAAACATGTTAAAATTGTCAGACATGCCATAAAAGCTGTGCCTGTTCTTTCTAGAAATATGCCCTGGTTTTAACTAACTTAGCAATACAGAAAGTGTATAAATCATTGTTTAACTCAGTTCACAAACCACTAAATATATTTTTCTTACATCTGGTACTCTTAGAACTCTTTTTTTAAATATTTGAAATTAAGCACTGTAAATATGAGTAAAAGAACACAAACACCTTCTAGTGTTTTGAAAAACAGACTGGGAGACCAAGCATGAGGACAGACTAAGTGAAAGAAGACATACAGATACAAGAGGAGAGTGAAGAATGGAGAAGGTTTTCTTATAAGACAGTCCACACCAATGAGAGGAAATCCAAGGAAGAATCAAATACAATAAATGGAAAAGCAAAATTTACCATCTCTATGGAAAGGAAAATCCCCCTCTATTACATAAAATGACAATAATGTCAGCTGTATTAAGAAACAGTCCAAATACAGTCAGAGAGTAAACAGTCCCAATCTGTTCTATAGGGGCTGATTTACAGTGCATAAAGAATCATATATCAATTCAAAATAAGGTTTCTTACAGTGTAAGACTGTAATCTTGAGACTTTCGGGGTGAGGAATTGGGGTGAAGGAGGAAAGATAACATCAGCCTTTAACACTTCGGACTTCCTGCATTCCTTGCAAGTCTCAAGATTTAAGTCGCGTACTATACCTCTGGTGGAAGATATATTGGCTTTTCTCTCTTAAGTGAACCAACATGAAGGCATGGAAGATGTGGAAATCTCAGTTGTATACGCTTGACATGGGCAAAATATTCTTGAACTGACATCCTTTGACCATCATCCAACTGAAATCTTTATAATAAAAAAACATTACATGTAAATCAAAATATTCCTGTAACATCATAAAATATACTCATAATGCAATCCCAGGGAAACTGAATTTTTACAATTTTAAAAAAATTTCTGTTTATTTCCAGGAAAAATAATTTAAGAGATTTCAGCAGATGGTAGAAATTATCAAGGCAAACTTGTAGCTATCATATTTCTCATTTCATATAACTGCACATGTGAAGTCACAAACATTCCTGTACATTCACAGCTATCTACTGATGAAAAACATGTGAACATAAAGATATGACTGTAGCTCACAAAAGATTGAACATACCGTAATTTTGCTGGACATTCAGCAATTGCGTTTACCCTGAATGTTCGCTTGCTGGTTGGGTTGTTAGGGATCATGTAATCAACCTTTAAGTCTGAAACAAACAAAATTCAAGACCAACAACCTGTATACTTTTAGACTGTTACATACACAATGAAGGCACTTGACAGGACAGGACATAAAGCTGGCATTTTTTCTTGACCTCTGCATTACATGGGAATGATTCGTTCAGCGGCATGCCCTATCCAAGCTTTACCCCTGCAGAAAGGCCCATCTACTACCCACGGGAAAGAAGTCTGGGTAGGCTGCAGAGCTGGTCTGGATGCAAGGACTTGAAGAAAAATCCTCTGCCTCTGCTGGGAATCAAACACTAGTCATCCAGTCCATAGTCATACTAAGCTAACTGGCTATATTAACTTCTAAAAGAAGTTTGTTTTAATAGAAGACTCTGACTGCAGTTTCATTAAGCTTTCAGAAATGCTATTTAAACTATAATTCAAAACCTTCATGCAAAAAGGAGATAACTCCTATGTACCAAATAATGTTGCTGCTTAGTAGGACTTGAGATTTGCAAGGTGATGAGCATGAAGATGACTGTCTTCTGGATTATAGTGCCATGCAGTCTGGCAGAAGTTCCCAGAAAACAGCCATCTTCATGTTGTTGGTTATCTACATTATTCAAATAGCTAAACCAACAGTCAGATGTTATAGTGTGAGGACAAAAATCTGTATATAAATAAATTAACAATAGGCCTACACACATTGCTGAGTATTTAAAATAACTTTGTCCCTCCTGAGAAAAGTATATAATGTCACTTCTCCTCTTATGCCCACAATTTAAAAGACCAGCATATGGTTACCACAGACCCTATAGTTCAAACACCTTACTTGAAAAGGCCACATTTGAAAACCTTAAGAAGTGAATTTTAAAGGGATATAATGGTCCCTGATCAACAGAGTTTTCAACCATATTATTTTCTTCATAACTTTAAGTATTTGAAGTTCAGTGTTAACTACATGTTCCACCATTTTAACAATCAATATCTCTTGCATTTATGGTTTTCATGATTCTCAGAATAAACAGCAATTATTTCCAACTGATCTCTGTAATGCTTTTGCTGTTAATAACAATGCTGACAATGAGTTTGTTGTGGTTTCCTAGCAACTTGTATTAATTGTGTTCATAACTTTTTGATCTTTGGAGAACATTATTTTAAATGTGAAAATTCAATGTTAATTTGAAAAAGTATTTTGCAAAATGAACGTTTTACTTGCTTTTAACAGCTCATATATGAACACAGTTCTGTTGAATGTGTAAACTACATTTCCAAAGAAAAATATATCTCTTAACTACAGGTCTTCCTTTTCAAACAAAATTGCTTCACAGTCTTATGGCATAATGTACTGGCTTGGTACTAAAAGGGATAATGCAGTTTTTCAGTAACTATTCTCACCCTTACCACTGATATAGTTCTTGAAATCCTCCTTCTGATTGTAGTTCAACTCACTGTGATCTTGAGGTCTGCAGATTTCATAAATGGCATCCACAACATTTTGTGGTGATGGAAAACCTTTATGTGTCACTGTAAAACATAATTATCACAATTAAATCAGAAATAAATGTAACAAATAAACTTAGTGCTGCAGTATGATTACTTCAATATTCATATTCGTCCACCGATTTTACAGTTCCACTGAAGGGTTCTACATAACAGATGGCCAATTTTTAAAAATGTACATGACTATAAATTATTTTATTTTACACAACTCTGCAAACTTTATAAATCTTCTCAAAATAAGCATCACATACAAAAACATTTACAAGTAATACATATATCCCATTCACATCTACAACTTTTATTTCAAATCTTTTTTCAATATGATATAATTTTAATTCAATACAAGGAAAAATAATTTACAACTTTATGCAGAAAACCTGTAAAGTCATTAAAAAATCATGCCAAGTTTTGTATTCAGAGCTAAAAACTGGACCACCAACCCAAAGCTTTCGATAAAAAAATGCCTTATTTATCACCACTTATGTGCTTAATCCCTTTGGTGCCAAATTATTTTAAAGCAGTTGTACAAACTAATGATAATGAGAATGATTTGAGGTTTTCACAGTGATGAGTATGAAGATTTCTGTCTTCTGGATAATGAATTTCATTGGAAACAATTTTATGGCCTGCATTATTTAAAAAAGAAGTGATAGACCTTTTTCACAACTAACCTTTATAAAATAAAATGTTATTCACAATAACAAACAAAAATGAAAAAGGTAACAAATACCAAAAATTGATAACAATGGAAAAAATATTGCTTGTTTTTCATAAAAAGCTCATATGTATTCTATGTTGTCATTGCCTGATGTATTTTGTTTCCCAGAACATGTTCAGCAGCCTGTAGTACACATGACCCATTAATAATAAACATTACGATAAATCTTGGCACACCAGCTCAGAAAAACACCTCATCTTAGGCAAACAGAAAACTGTCTTTTTCAGTACCTGGTTATGTATTTTGGTGCACATGTGATTCTGTTTAGAGTTGACATTTAACTTGCAAATATGCCTACTGACAATATCTGCAATAAATTTTTCAGGGGGTTGAGGAATGTTGTCCAACTAAACAAGGTACCTAAAAACATAGAGGGTAATGCTAACACTAAGACAAGCCCCTGTATCAAGTACCAAGTATTACCAACCATTAAATATACTGACCATCAATGTTCACAAATGGCTTCCAGCCCAAAGTGGCACTTTGGAACACTCCATACCACATTTCTAGTCCATCACCGAGTTTCAAAATTGTACCGCTTGGAGGAGTATAGAATGAACGTCCAACTTGCACAAACCTAACAAGATAAACATTAATACCATTATCTTATTAAACACAGACAAACAGTTTCACATTAAAGTCTTCATGCACCTCAACAAAACAGCGACATGAAATACAATCATCACTAAAGCGAACTTCAGGGTTGAAGTCTCAACAGGTATGAGACTGTTAATGTCCTGCATAGTCACACACTGCATTGACAGTATGGAACACTGTTTAATCAATAACTGACAGGATACAACAAAAGAACTCAGAAAAAACCCACTCCAGTAACACTTTATCCACCATAAATCCCGTGCAGACCAAGCCTCCATAGCGAAAAGATAGCATCCGACTGTCAAAGAAGAACACAGAATTATCTTCTTGTTAAATGCCTCATGAACTGCACATGTTATACAGCGTTCAGTGAAAGAATTAATGAAATTGAGAAGTAGTAGTTCTGACATATTTTAATGCATTATATCAGAATTTTGGTGGAGAAACTCAGGAAAACCACAAATTACTTAGTCAGAAACCAGGCTAAAGACTCATTATGAACTCACGTCAAACTCTAATGGATTAATTTATTTCTCATGTTTCAGCACTTCATGTCTACTGCACAATTTACAGAATTATACTGCGATTACATCATGAATTCTAGTTGATATATAGGAAGCAGCAAAGCCATATTTTTAAGTATCTTGTTGAGAAAATGGGAGAAAAATATGAATGACATGCCAATAATGAGCTGATTTCTGGTACTTCATACAATTCGTGTTTCTCGTTTAACATCTGAAAAAGCAGAGCTAAATTTTAGAACGTCAATTTATTTACTGATACAGTGTTTTAAGGTAAAACTAAAATCAAACAAAATTATACTCCAAGATAAAACTGACATAAAGCTGAAGCAAGGAACAAATAAACAGAAAATTTAGCAGTTTGTAAATACACTTCAAAAAGGGAAAATCCTTTCAGAATTCTAATAATGTATAGTCATAAAAGGTTTGGAGAGATAAAACACAGTTTATAACTGGTCTAGCCAATGAGTCTGCCATGGACCCCTGAGTTCAAGCCCAGGGCGCAAGCACACACAACTAGGCTGTAAAACGCAGGTATCCACATGCACTCTGTACACCATATACCTGCTACTCCTTTGAAAAACCTAAGTACTGAGCAGTTATTTTCCAGGAATCTTTCAGTAAAAAGAGGGTAGGGAAGTGGCAACTGGTAGAAACAGTCCCAAACACTTGAGAATAACGGAGTTGCAAAGTGGCCTAGTTGGCAGCAATCCGAGAAATTAGAGTGGATTCATCCTCTTTGTAAAGCTGCCTGTGTTCTTTCTGATAAACATTGTGTTGTACGTATGAGAATCATCTTCATCAACATTAATAAACCATATACTATGTAGTATATACCAGTGTTAACAACTGTGGCAAAACTTGACACTCCTGCAACCTCACCACTTCACAGCAATTTTCTACAATCCAGCTGGTGATCATCCTTATTCCCCATGTTAACCCTGACAGGAAAGAGATCTCACCAGTAACCCCTTTCACCCACACAGACCCAAACATACCTACCAAAGACCCATCCGGCCCTGCACAAACAGCACTGTTGTAAGTTAAATCATTGACAACTCAACGCTGATTGATAAATATGTACTGATTACAGAAAAAAATACTTTGAACAGAATCAATTGGAATTTTATATCACAGACTATTATCTAAAATGTCATAAAAATTTGGGATGAAAAATTCCAGTTTTATCATCCTGCAGATTGACCGTTAAACCAAGAAATCTCTCTACGAATAATAACTAAATACATGCAGAGTTTTTACAATACTCATATCCATTTTAATCAACATTCATAATTATTTTGCAAGTTTTAAAATTAACGAACAATTATCATGTCACAATCCTCCTCAAGATCATGATCAAATCTCAGCCAGGTTTTCTGGTTACCATGATTCAGTGCTTTCTAGCTCTTCCTTGGCCCTGCAGGCAATACCAGTGAGTATCTTGAAGTAGACATCTTTCAAGTGTTTACATACTTTCATTCACTTCATTTGACACTACACAATCTCTGTAACTGACACAGTATTGATGAATACCTTACAGACCAATCAGATGTTTCTGGTACACCAAGAGTCACAAAACAGCTAATTAACTACTTACCCATGCAAAGATGGTGCATTGCGCAGCACAACATCCACAGCCTGAATAGCTTTCTGTGGGATTTCCAGTGTACGGTCACTGCTCATATATGTAGAGAGGGATTCCAAATTAACTTGAGATGTGTATTTGATGGTAATCTCACACTCTTTAACCCTAACAGATTCATCATCTTGCACCATGAAATGATCAGTTATCTGAAAAACAAAAAAAACACTTCAGTACTTTGCTACAGAGTATCACAGTACCTATTTCAATAGTTGTATGTACCACAATGTTCAGAACTGAAGACTTATAAATCTTACAACAAATTCACAGGAAAACAAATTTACAGTGGTACAAAGGAAAAACCAACTTTTTTAATTAACTCTGATATGGCAAAATTTGAGACTTTCATAATGATAAGTATGAAGAAGGCTGTCATCTGGGATGTCGCACTGTGTAGTCTGGTAGAAAAATGATCAATGTTTCAAAGGGCCGTACTGCCTCCATTATAAGGTTTATGTCTTTTCATCCACATCAACATTACCAGCAGCAACAGCTTACTGTTGTTAAATTAAACCAAACATACCTCTGGCAGCTCTCGAGTACTGTACAAGTTTTTCCTCCCATCAAAAGCTGGATATCGATCAGGAAAGTTTCTCCGCCTGAATTCTTCCATTGCACGTCTGAAATAAGAGATTATGTATAATTACACAAAATGTTATACAGTTTCAACAGTAATTCTAACAAAACTAGAAACATACAGAAACATGATATATTTATAAGCATAAAAATTCAATACAACATACACAATCTGCATAACATACATGTTTATAATAGAAGCAACCTAGTCTTCTACACTGTGCAATAACATTTTAAGACCTTTAATCTACCAAGTTTCTACTGAGGCATAATAAAACAGCAAGATTTTTTTACATTACAGACCTAACTACTTTGGTCTTAACAATGCTAGTACCTGGAAGTGTCATTAACTTCAAGAAAACTACATGCTACATACTATAAGTTTATATATCAACTTATATAATTTGAATCTTTATTGTTATACAAAACAATGTACATAACCTCAAATCAAAATATCTCTTATGACAAATAAACATAGTTTATATAAAGCGCATGCAATGGACCCACACCTGTAAATGAATTAATATATACCCATAACCGGTCAATCCTATCTTTTTTGTAACAATTACAGTGAAACCTCTATCCATCGTTCCCGGAACTATCGTTTTCCCGGATGCATCGTCCGTTTTGTTCGGTCCCGAATACATCCCATATAAAATAATGTTACGTTTTCCCGCTTCTATCGTTCCTCGAACTATCGTTTTATCGCATCGATCGTTCAAAAATCTTAGTCCCGTCCCACAATTTTCCCGCAATGATCGTTTCTGAGAAATTAAAATGCTGATTTTTGAGATAAATTAATACCGAAAGACGCACAATGTTTTTGGAATACACAGTAGCGGTAACCTGTTATGTCGCCCAACCAGCACAGATTCTTTTGGAATGAGGGGTCAGCGGTGCAGGGGTGATAGTTGGAGTGAATGGCGGTGCCCATTGTCAGAAATTTTACGATTTTAATTTGGGTGCACTCATATTTCTTTCCAGCGATGCCAGATGGCATGTGCAGTGTGAATTTCTTCACAAATGCTTTTATTATAAGTACAAAGGAAAGGCGAGCGAAACTTTTTCATTCTTCTGGTTCATATCGTGTCTTCTACAGCTACGTTTCGTTGAGTTCGGCAGTAATAGTACTTCCATTTTTCCTGTTATAGTCCGCGATGGTTGAGGGAGCGGTGAGGAAGAGGGAGAAACGACGAATGCGAGCCCGAACTTTGCCGAGTTTTGCCGAAGCACACGCTGCATTGGCAAAAGTGAAGTCGTTCTTTTATGCGCTTAATATTAGTGAACGTGACGAGGAAAACATTTTGAACGTGGAAAGGGCCCTGTTTGGCCTAAAACGTAAAGTTTCGACAAACCAGTTGTCCATTAAAGACTTTTTTGGTAAAAAGAAGTAACTTTGAAAGAGAAACATTGTTTTTTTTAAAAAATTTAATGCTTTCCCGCATCTATCGTTTTCCCGCATTCATCGTTTTTATTTCCCACCCCCGCCGAAAACGATGCATCGAGGTTTCACTGTATTATACATTTAGTATTTACTGCCCTAAGATCACCTGGTATAGTAGAAACATGTTAAAACAGAAAAATTTCATGAAAGTCTGACTGAATAAAGCTGTGCAAACAGTTTATCATTAATAGTTTTATTAAATAATGGAACTGTTCTTATCAGATCACTACAGTTCATAAACTAACCAAAGATCCTCATTGTATCCTCCAAGTGTGGTTACAAATGCAACAATCAGTGAGGAAAAGGTTAAGCTTGTCACCCTTTCAAGGCACCCTCACAATTCATTCTGACCCACAAGTTCAAAACCACTGGACCAGAGCATGTATTGTTACAAAAACAAAAATTTAGGATTTTGAAACCTAAACACCGAAGGCAATATTCTTTAAGCTTCATACATAATGTGCAATTACATACAGTAATACTCTTCAACCAGAGAAGAGCTGTACAAATCAATACATCCTCGAAGTTAACATGCATCTACAAATAATGCTATAATGGAGGCAGCAGTCATTAATTCAAAATCACAATGAGAAAGGACCTGCTTGCAATGTACTGTTAAATGAAGCAACAACTGGCAAACCACATTACGTTTGGTCCCTAAAGTTTTGGCTAGCTCCTAAACTTGTAATGAATTTTACCAACACTGACAATGTTGACAATAACAAACTGTAAGTATATAAGCAATGCATTGATTCTACCAAATTGTATAAATACAAAACATTACATTTAGCCTCCTACTTATTAACAACAACACACAAATTACTGTGAGAAAATTAACATCATAGTATTCTGAGTTATCAGAGAAGCAAAAGGTCTTTATTACATGCAAGTCATTAAAAGTTTTAATATTGTTCAAACTGACCTAAACAAGATAGACAACAGGTAAGAAATTCATTTTTGCTGCTAGCTACACAAATATCCATGGATGTCCAAAGTCTTTGAAGGCAGAAAAGTTCAGTATTTGTTAGATTTAAATGTATTGGTACTATAGCAAACACATTTTCACATGCAACATATCTTCAAAACATCATAAAAACTGATTTAGTTCCTAGATTTGTGGGTAAAATAATTTAAAAAACAACAATGCATTGAAAAATGTACAATTAAAATCTTACCAGTTACCAAATAATGCAAATCAGAGTGAATTATTGTAAAACTAAATATAACCATTTTGAAGCTAATGTTAACATAATTATTATTCATTATCTCATAAAAATCATACAAAGTTTACCTGTACATATCATATGCAAAATATAATGGGGCTTTACATACCTCAAAAGTCTTTTTGGAAATGGTGACGGTTTAAATTCCACATCATAATGAATTGCAATTTTGTTCCGAAGCTTTGACAAGTCCAGTGATAAATAGTTGGTTTCTACAACAGTTTTTCTTCCTTTAGTCCCACAACCTGTCCTATTTGGGATCGTTAATGTCTGAATTCTTTTAGTTATAGCTGCAACATCAGCATCTCCAGTCTGTTGCTTTACAGTGCCTGCAAGTTCATCAATGAACAACAAAATATATTTAAAATTTATAAATATTCTTTATTCAAGAATATAAAACTGAGATCAGTTCAACACAAGGATGGAGTTCCAGGCTGAACTCATAAAGGTTATTTTAGTAGTTTACAGAATTAATAAAGATCAGTCTATGCTTCTGTCAGCATTATAAAAGAACGAGACTAATGTTACGTTCGTCAAATATAACCTTGAAGATTAATACTATTACTACATTTGCACGTGTTGATATGCAAACATTTTGCACAAATTTGTAGGTACTTTCACACTAATACTATTATTCCTAGTCCCAATGCTTCAGCTGCTATCACTGCAAAACTGAAAGCCAAAATAAAATGTTCACACACTCACTACGTTGTTTCACATTCTATACAGAATATCCATAGATGTATTTCAGGAATCTCCAAAAAGTGATACTAGTGTTGCTCCTACCACATAACTTTTTGTTTATGCCCTAATGTTGTTAAGTTAAAAATTATTTTAAAATTAAATTTCCAACACAAAACTTTAATTTTAAACTTATCAATCAAACACCTTCCTCAGCACAATATGAGCATTTTTGTAATGAAAATAGAAATGTGCACTGATATTTTTAGACTTTGTAATAAGAAGTGTCTTAGAGTGTGGGTAAACAATTATTTTTACTCACACTCCAGAGGCAGAAGAGCCTCACTAGAAAAATTCTTCATTCTAATAATAGTTAAACACTTATTAATTATTTGCATTGATAGAACATACAATATGCAAGAATTAGGCCATGACCACTTCTTTCCACATCCTTTCCAATTCATTATTTACCATCATCCTCTCATTTGATGCTATATAGTCTGAATATGAGCAACTGAAAAAGTGTTGTTAAATAAACACAGCTGTATCATCAAATACTGCACAATCTTTGACAAATTGTGGGCCATCATAGAAGAAGATAATTGAGAACGGTATGAAAATATGGCAAATATCTGAGTTAATAACAATTAAGAAAAAATTGTTTACATTTCAGTAACAATTTTGAAGTGGTTTTGTATGACTTATGAAAGGCAGAACACAGGAAGATGTGATGGGGTGATACTGTTGACAAGAATTTATCTGCAGCATTAATATAGGATTCAATAAAAAATGCAGACAAACATTACATATTCAGAAGGCATTCTCCATCAGCCAAATACAGAATGTATTAACCCAAGACCTTGTTTCAAGTACCTGCTCTTCCTCTGCCAGCATCGTAAGTAGGAGGTTTCAATGGCTGTTGATTTTGAGGTTGTGAACAATATTGTGGACCTTGAAAACTTTGTCCCTGTGACTGCTGTGATGGTCCAGCTACGCAACCACCTGACAACACTGGGGGTGCCTCGTGTTGCTTTTGAAGCTCCTTATGTTGTGATGATCCCACTTGCTGCCTAACAGTTCTCATCAGAGGCTGACCTCCTACTGCCTGCTCCTCTCTCTGTCCACTAGATTTCTTCCCTAAATAAAAATTTTACATTAAAATAAGATTTTGCTTAACTAAATCCATGGAACACAGTCCTTCTTGAGAATTTTATGTCACTCGACCTATCAAGGAATTCAATGCCATTTACGAAACCTCAAGGTTATGTTCACAAGAGCCTGTACTAGTCCATGCCCTGGGTCTAATAATTCAGGAAAAACTAAAACAATTAAAATATTTATGTTACAACAATGGTTGACAGGATGCCAATGGCAAAATTAAACACCATGTTACTTATGAATATATCTCTCAATTAACAAAACAAGTTTAAAGAAGTAAATGGTAAAACAGTCTGAACTAATAAAGATTAAAATAGATGAACGCATATGGACAGGCAGGCAGACAAGCATGATTTTAATAGGTGCTTCATTGGATTGCATGCTCCTGAAAAGTTAATGTCTTCCTCCAAAATTTCTGGGCTAGCTCCTAATACAAACAAACATTTTCACGACCTACAATAACATATTCCTCCCACTGCTCTGATAATTCTTTCTGCTTCAGAATAAAACTAATAAGTCTGCAGATCTCAAAACATATCAACTGCAGCTGTAACTACTGCATGAATCAACTGTGCCAGAATCTGATCAGTAGATGGTGAGTTAAGCCTTTTAAACTTTTAAATAAAAATCCCAACCTCTCACAAACTATTCCTAAGTTATAACTCAGCTGTATGCATCTCATTTTGCCTATCATCATTAACATCATGCACATTCTCTAAAATATTTGAAAAAAGTTATGTATAAGAGAGTAAGTGATTTCTTAAACTCGAACAACATCCTTGCAGGTGAAGAATTTGGATTTTGAAAAAAAATCTCTCAACTGATAAAGCCCTGTTCAACATACAGAATAAATTTTAAGAGCACTAAATAATAAAGTGCATGTTGGTGGAATACCTTGTGATCTTCCTAAAGCATTCAATTGTGTAAATCATGAATTATTACTATCAAAACTAAATTTTTACGGAATTAAATATAAAGCTGGTCAGTGGTTTAAATCATACCTTCATGACAGAAAGCAACAAGTAGAAATAAAATCATCAGATTCAAATGATAGCGCCTACACAAATTGGGGTGTTGTAAAACATGAAGTGCCTCAAAGTTCAATATTTGATCCTCTGATTTTTCTTGTATTTATCAATGATCAGCCCCAACCATAAACTCTCAGTCTAAACCTATACTCTTTGCTGATGATACTAATATTATTATTTCACATCCAGAAATTGCCTGTTTTCAAAATTACATAAATGATGTCCTTGCTAGATTAAACAAATAAATTGAAGCCAGTAAACTCACATTAAATTGTGACAAAACAAATTTCATGAAATTTTGTACTAACAGCAGAACTTGTGTAAATCTAAATATATGGTATGACGAGTAGATAAAATAATGGAGGAAATTGATTCAAATAAAATTTCTTGGCCTACAAATTAATAACAATTTAGACTGGAAAACACATATGCAATACATCATCCTTAAACTGAGCTCGGCATGTTTTGCTATAAGGGCAGTTGCAGCACTAATGAAAACAGAAACTTTAAAATTAGTTTCTTTAACCTACAATCTGAGGTAGCAGTCCACCTCATAGGGCCATATCTCAGAAATGGCCACCTTCACTATTGCAACGGTAGGCAGTGTAATTAAACTAAATATATTAAGAACAGAAACTGTTTTCTACCAACTAATGGATAGGCTGTAACAAGATATACAGCTACTTGTGAAAGTTCTCAAAAAGTAAAAGATCACAGAGAACTGGGTCTCCTTAATATTATATCAAACAAGACACAAAGTGGCCACAGCTTACCTTTCTTCCTCACCATGTCAGAATCAGAATATCTACAACAAAATATAAAAAATTAAAACATAAATATTTATTAATTAACTCTAAAATTGTTTCAAACGTCAATTTTTATCATGAAAGAGATTATTAATCACAAGCAAATAATGGTTGTGACATAAATTTTACAATTTCACCCAAAACCATTTCTTCAGTGATCTTACTTTCTGAGCAGGCAAGATTACTGGATTTCACAAATCTGAATTTAAATGCTTTTATGTAGGTTAGACTTAAGGTTCCTACTCAACTGCGTACTATTAAGTGCCAAGAATAAAATGATTTCTCAATAAAATGGCTTTTAGATTTAACTTTTTTCACAATTCTCTGCAGCAAATTTTACATTGCTAAAAATAAATATGTTAATGTGGAAACCTTTCAACAATATTAATAAAATACCACTTAACCAGGAAGTGAGTACAGACCGATTGATATTTGATACTCTTGCCACAAAGATGTCAACTGTGCCCCTCAAGCGTAATGCCAGCACCAGAACCCAGAAAACAACAACATTCAATCCATTCACCAACCAAATGTGGCGAAGTCCTTATCATCCCGCCTTTATATTTTAAGTTTCTGGTTCAAATTTTGACGTAAACACGTCTATAAGGAAGGGTCATTCGGAAAAGAAATGTAACGAAAAACGAAAAAGTGACAGGAAAATGTGTAAGATACGATAACAATGGTTACCTAGGGAACGTCATGTTTACTCGGCATTATTGTGTTACCTAGGAAACGTTACTTGGCACTGTGTTACATTACTTTCGTTATTGCGGAAATAGCTGAGCTGCGAATTGTTTGTAGAAGTCCGTCGTGGACTAGGTAATTTTGTGCTGGTAAAAACGTTTTACAATATCACAAGTACTTATCTTATATAAGAATTATTAACAAATTTATCGTTGTGATAGTAAGTTGCGTCATACATTGTACAAGATGGATGACATTGAAGCTAAAAGACTCCACAACGCAGAATAAATGAGACAGTACAGAAAAAATTAAAAAAATAGAAGAATTAAATAACGAACCTAAAGTTTCCAAAAAAATACCGAAAACAACTGCTGAACGTATAAGGGAATAAAGAAATCGCAAGAAGCAATTATTATCAATTAAAGAACCTAAAGTTCCCAAGAAAATACCAAAAAATACTGCTGAACGTATAAGATAATACAGAAATCGCAAGAAGCAATTATTATCAAATAATGAACCTAAAGTTCCCAAGGAAATACCAAAAAATACTGCTGAACGTATAAGATAATACAGAAATCGCAAGAAGCAATTATTATCAAATAATGAACCTAAAGTTCCCAAAGAAATACCAAAAACTACTGCTCAACGTATAAGATAATACAGAAATCGCAAGAAGCAATTATTATCAAATAATGAACCTAAAGTTCCCGAGGAAATACCAAAAACTTCTGCTGAACGTATAAGATAATACAGAAAACGCAAGAAGCAATTATTATCAAATAATGAACCTAAAGTTCCCAAAGAAACGTGGGTTGGTATTGCGACCTTGATTGTCAACCCTTGTTTTAAACACGTTAAATTAAATCAGTTACAGGGGTCTGCACTTACAGTCAACTCTCTACTAGAACAACAGTATCTGAGTCTTTGTTCTCTGGTCTCAACGCGCACACACACATCTGTTCCCCCGAGCTGGGAGCTCTTCACATACGCAAACAAATCGGCCCGTAGCACCCAAATGGACACGCTGACCCCTCAGCCGCCACGGTACACGAACCCGGTGCTCTCACACGCAGCCGACCAGACCTCTCGTTGGCTCCACTCACTCCACTCTCTCTGCTCCTACATGTGATACACAGCTCAGCTCTTTTCAGACTCACTCGAAAGCCGATTGTTCATGGCAGTAAACAAACACAACAATGTCAATAAACAGATAACTAAACTGTTTCTTAGGTAACACAACAATGCCAATGGTCTCGAAAGCCGATTGTTGACGGCAGTAATGAAACAACAATGCCCATAGGAGTTCGTACAGCAACGTCCATATAAATAGAAACTTGATTCACAAATCTACGTATCTGGTAGGAATAAAGAATAAAGGAAATATTTAGAATAAAGCCAATATATTAACTTCCTTACAGTATAGACGTATTTACTTCAAAATCTCAGGAACCGTGGTTCCACTGACAACTTTTTTACCAGGTTAACTGTTATAACATCTTTTGTGGGTTTCCTCAGCGCCTTCAGCAAATGGTAGGTTAGTCATACATAAATCTTCTAAAAATTGGAAATATTAGTGAGTTGTAAAATATAATTTACCTGCAAGTGTTTATTGTATTTAAAAATGGGCAACTAATAAGCCCATGCTAGATACTATCAAAATTAGCAATTTCAAATCTGAAATATTTATATATGACTAACTAGATTGCTTACCGAACAAGAAGGTGCATCACCGAATTAACCAAAGCCCTCCACCAGACCCTGACCTGGGCCAACAAAATCCAGTCTCCTTCAACTCCTATCTCCCATAGATCCCGCCTGACATTATCCTCCCATCTACGTCTAGGTCTCCCCAGCGGTCTCTTCCCCTCAGGCTTCCCAACCAATAACCGGTGCAAACCTCTTGTCCCATCCATGCACGCTACATGCCCCGCCAATCTCATTCTTCTCGACTTAATCACCCCGACAATATTAGGGGAGGAGTACAGATTTTTAAGCTCATCATTATGCAGTTTCCGCCATGTCCCATCGTCTTCTCTCCTAGGCCCAAATATCCTCCTCAACACCCGATTCTCAAACACCTGCAATCTGTGCTCCTCCCTCTGAGTGAGAGATCATGTTTCGCACCCATACAAGACAACGGGGAAAATTATTATTTTGTGTACTTTAATTTTCAGGTTCTTAGAAATCAGACTTTTATATAAGAGATTAGAGCAAAGCGCTCTTTTTGGAGCACTTTCTCTAGAGTCCTAGTCTTCCTTTCTCGATAATTTCGCGTTTTTCGTCTATCGGTTTCTATTGATATTTAATATTTCGTTTATCAATGTAAGTCTTATTTGTTAAATAGGTCTGATGTTTTAGTTCTTTACTTCGCTGTTCAGAGGCCAACTGTTCTTGGTCAGTCAACTTTCTACGTTCAACCCCACCCTTGCTAATCTTCGTCTTAAAATCGATCATAAAGTCAGTTTTCATAAGAGTTATCGTAAACGTAATATATCGAATGAGTAGTATTATTAGTATCACTTTACCTTGTTGCTGTTGGTACTTCAAGTACTTGATAACGTTTTCTTTCACCTTTCTTCATTTCTTAAATAGTTCTGATGTTTTAGACAATGAAAAGAAGGTAGCTGAATGTAATGTAATACAATGAAATGTAATGTAATATAATGAAATGAAATGTAATGTAATGAAATACAATGTCAAAATTATTTAGTCTACAACGCACTTTTTCTACAAGCGATTCACAGCTCAACTCTTTCCGCAATGACGAAAGCCAACCAACCAAAGAAGCTAACTGAGGGCAGAGGCCTGCGCAAGCGCAAGCATCGTCCCTACCTAGGTGAAACCATTCCTGCGCACAAGACGCATTGCTGGAAATGGTAAACGGTCGTAATATAAGAACGGAAATTTTGCTAACGCTAAAACCAAACCAACCAAAGAAGCTAACTGAGGGCAGAGGCCTGCGCAAGCGCAAGCATCGTCCCTACCTAGGTGAAACCATTCCTGCGCACAAGACGCATTGCTGGAAATGGTAAACGGTCGTAATATAAGAACGGAAATTTTGCTAACGCTAACGGGGTTTCGTCGTGGCGGGGTTGACGGCAATATATACTAATGCAACAATGCCGAGTAAACAGATGACGTAACAATTAGTTTCTTAGCTAACATAACCATTGTTGTCAATCCATATCAACAATGTGTAAACATGGACCGACAACAATGGTCAGTTTACTCGGCATTGTTGTGTTACATTATTGCCGTCAGCAATCCTCTTTCGTAACAAGATGGATGACATTGAAGATAACATTACATTACATTACTTCCATTTATGCAAATTGGGAGGTTAAGACATCAATTGGGTGCATTTTTCGATACTGGGACAAGTTATCAATGTTCCAGTAGATGTTAATAATATGGCAACGCTACTACCTAGAGAATTGGACGATGATTACAGTTTCAACGTCCATATAAAGAGAAACTTGATTCAATCTACGTATCTGGTAGGAATAAAGTATAAAGGAAATATTTAGAATAAAGTCAATATATAAACTTCCTTTCCGTATAGACGTATTTACGTCAAAAAGGATTTAGGAGCCATCACCCTCAAAGTTACTCCCATATTAAACTTCAGTTACTCGCACCGACGTTGCTGAAATGGCTTGCGGTAAATGTTACATTTCTCAACAGAACAAATTGTAAGATTTGAGGTTTCCACAGCGGTGAGTATGAAGACTTCTGTCTTCTGGGTTTTTAACCGACGTTTCAGAGGTCATACTGCCTCCATCATCTGGGCGATGAATGCCTCGCAAGTTGGTGGTAAGAAATGTAAGGCATTTGTGGGAGCCCTGAAGAAAGGAATCAATGGAGTGAACTGAGGTTTGTGAACATAAATATTTTTTTTTTGAGTTTT
Organism: Zootermopsis nevadensis; assembly: GCF_977971745.1. Lineage (NCBI taxonomy): Eukaryota > Metazoa > Arthropoda > Insecta > Blattodea > Termopsidae > Zootermopsis > Zootermopsis nevadensis. The sequence goes on from NW_028259163.1 coordinate 6,403,914, forward strand.
ACAATTTTTTGTGATTGGTGAGAAATAATTGAGTGTTTATTTGAAGTAAAGACATTTTCTCTTTTGCCCTGTTCAATTTGCATTGGCCGTACTTGTGAAAAGAACATGGTAGGTGCAAAACCAAGGGTAACAAGTCCAAGATGGATGCTGGAAATGTACTGTAGTTAATGTGGTTTCCTAAATGCCTGATTCTATGAAGGTTCTGAGGAAGAAGGGTTTTTCCTCATCCGCCCATTCCCATTTCAGGTGCAGTTAACTAACTTGCAGAGTAGTGTCCTTTGTGAGGACCTAGTAATCCCCCAGCTGTTCAAGAACTTCTGTTCCTGTTTTGGAAACTGAACCACAAGAGCCCATTTGTGGACCTGAAGTCAAGCCAGATTATTATAATTAGGTCTACAAAGTCTTCTCTTCAAGTTTCTGAATAAAATTTTATATGAATTTTACATCTTCCCTGTACAAGTTATTTGCCCTACTCATAATATATAATGGTAAGAAAAGAAGTTACCAGTGTCGAACAGAATTGTATTGAAATAAAATATTCAAATATAATAGACAAAATCATAAGAACGTGAATATTTTGAGGGAAGTCGGTGATTCAGAAAGTGCAGCAGCTGACGTGCCATCTACAGGAGGTGTGTATTTTGTTCCAGCATTTTCTGGCCTCTATGCCCCATACTGGCGTAAGGATGCACGAGCGTAAGAATACATAGAATGAAAGATTGTTGTGAAGAAATGATATGAAGGAATTCATAGAAAAGGGTCTTTTTGCTCAGCTGGTGAACAAATAACCAACTGTTCATGGAACATGTCACAGTATTGTGTTCTGAACCAGTTGCGTTCAGGCCACACCCTCACACTCCATTCTCTGACCTTTGCCTAGCCTTCTATATGGTCTCTTCCAGTAAGATATTCTAAAATTCTGTTCATGCTACATATCTTTTGAATCTGATTCTCTTTGATTATCCTGATAATATTTGCTGCTTCTTATTACGTAACTTTTGTTTTCAGCTTATTAGCTCCAAATATGTTTCTCAGCACTGTGTTCTTAAATTCCATTATCCTTGCTTCCTTTTAGAGAGACAAGTGTTCATCCATTCAAAACAGAAATTTTAGATACAAAACAAAGTTTTATACGTTTCTTGTTAATTTTGTTGAGATAAATAATATTATAATTTCTTTAAGTTATTCATATTGAACCCCATGTTTAGTATCAGACAAGTAATTTAATCTTAATTTTGTATTATATTTTGGAGCGGCAGTTTTATGTATTCATTTGGTGTGCATCAAGATCATCTTCATGAACTGAAGAATTTAAACTTTTCAATGTTTTTAATTTATAACCGTTTTATGTTTGTAGCATTATCTGTGGTCTGAGCCAGTTTACAACGGGGAATCACATTATTCATGCTGCGCTGGAGGCAGTATGCTTTCAAACGAGAGACATTCTAGAAGCAATTGCCAGGGACTGTGGTCATCATTTGACCAAACTGCAAGTGGATGGCAAGATGACTGAAAATAAGTTGTTGATGCAACTGCAGGCAGAACTCTGCAGAATTCCTGTTGGTAAGTATTGTGCTTTATGTCTGTAAAGGGATAAGTATTTGGAATCATGTTATTGGTGTTTCATCCCCACAGTTCAAGAATGTGCGTACCAGATATAGGCCAGTAGAGACGTTAATACAGAGAGTGTACCCTACATATGGCAGTAATGGTGATATCGCTGAAATGTTGGTATTTGTATGTGAGTACATGGTGTCACAGTCCATAATAACATCATCAGATTTGATATTGGATGCAATACCATTGACTCAGACACAATGTTACTTGAAAAATCATCAAAATATAACTAAGTATAGGTGGGGGGGGGGTTGGGCTAGATCAGCTATTATATCATTGATATTGAATGCCATACCATTATCACTTAGAATGCCACAAAGTTATATTGCCTAATGAAGACAAATCCTTCCGCTTAAACAACTACACAAATTGTAAAACGCTTAACATTAATGAAAGAAAATAGTTAACTAAAATGTATGAATCCAAAACTAACATACCATGCTATGAAATATTTAGTAAATAATAATAACTGATTTATATTTTGATGGGTTTTCAAGTGACACTGAATTCAGAAAGGTTATAAAAAAGAATTAGTTTTGTTATTAAGATGGCTGTCTTCTTCAGACTCACCATCATGAAAACCTCAAATCCTACCTCATTTTGTTACGACTTCTGCTTAGAACAAACACCTGCATACGTCAGCATCGAAGCTCTGGGAGTAGCAATGGTTGCAAGCCAAGCTGAAGAGATTGGTGTTTGGGATTTGTATAAGGAACCTGGAAGTAGCATTCACCTCTGAAACGTCTGTAATCTTCTACCATATGACAGCATTAAAACCCACAGGACAGCTACCTTCTTAAAAGGTACGTTTAAACATTTTCAACACGTTAAGTGGTCCATCACTGCGGAATGAGATGATGCCCAGATATATTGGAGGGCAGGTGGGGTGCTAGAAGCGTCTCACTGGAAAAGTTCGGGTATGTTACAAAATGTTAGACGTGGCTAATGTCTGGACTACTTGAGTAAATTCTGAGCTTCTAGAAAAGACTGTACTTCAAGGTGTTAACAACCCATTATATTACTGATATCACTCTACAGTTCACAGTCATGACCATTATTTTTCTAATACTTGCCATTTATATGCATTAAGCAAGTTAATAAATAAGGCAGTGTGAATGTTGAATCATACCAGAGTTACAGTGCACAAATATCAGCCAAGGCCTAAGCAGAACAGCAACATTTATATTATTACGTAACTTGAAGGCAAAATGGCCCTCAGGTTCAGCAACTTTTCTAAAAGTAATAGAAGGACCAGAAATAAACTTTATTCTCATGCAACACAAACTAAAATGTTGCAAAATACTTGTGCTGACCCTGAAAGTGAGACTGAGCGCCTGGTAACCGAGGGTGAGGATCCACGCCAAACTGGTCTTCATCATCATCGACAATGTTGTCATCGAGAAGCAGGAAGTACGGCAGAAGTACCGTCTTTGCCCTGATGTTATCCCACGTGGTGTCCTGTAGTAAAAATCACAAGCATTAATAGTATGGAACAGAGCGCTTAATGCAGACTGAAGCCTGGCAAAGCAGAAATGAGAACACCTCAGTTTAAAACACCCTTCAATTGTCAAGAGAGTTCGTACAAAGATCATGAAGTGAAATCTTCTGTGTAAATATAAACTGTGCTTTGCAATGTCACATTTAGTGGGATGGAAGTTTACAGTTGTCTGGTCACATACTGAGAGGTTTCTTCTGAAACTCTGACCTCCCAGCAAGTACTGCAGTTTCTTCCTAAGCCTGTTAATGTAATTCTATTGTGTAACTAATGCCAGTATTTCCAGAATTATTGCACATGAGATGTTTCATTAGGAGGAGCCATTCCCAGAGGGGCAAGGGGGCATGGGTAAAGCAGTCTATGTTGGTCCATTCCATAGGATCGGCATCTGCAAATTTTGCTTAACTTAAACGGTACATGTACTCTTGTCTCTATCCTATAACTACAATTAAACTAATATGCCCTGTGTTTATTTTGTATCTACAGGGTACTTAATTAGTTCAGCATGAAATACATCATGCTTCATGTCAAAATGTGGGGTTCTGATCACTCACCCCACCACACGGATAGTCCGCCGCTGGGAACACAAACCACACTTTTTATTTATTTACTGAAGTTCAAAAAAATAATATGTAGAAACATTACTAAAAGCCTTAAAACTGCACACTGGGTTTTCTTATTAATACAGTAGAGTCCCAATTATCTGACATTCCATTTTATCCAAGTGCCATCTCAGAATGTTTCATTTTACCAGCTGCCAACTCAGTACGTAGCAGAATAAATCACACTTCCTGGCCAAGCCCGTTCTACATTTTGTGAAATCAGTTTCTTCAGAGTGCCTTCATTATTGGATTTGAAAAGAATAGGCGTTAGCAGCGCTACCCTCGTCTCTTTCTTCAGGCTTCTGGATTATTTGACATTTTTAATTATATAATCATCCTTACATCCTGTTTAGATTTGATAATCAGGACTCTAATGTATTAGATCCATGAAGAAGGCAGTTTACAACTGAAACATCTATATTTTATGGTAACAGATGTGTGAAAAAAAACTTACAGCATAGAATGGATGCCTCTTCATTTTCCTCAGCACTCGTTCTTCCCTCGACTGAACATAATTTGGTGTCACTCACTACGAGATTTGCCACTCCTGGTAGGAAGTGTTTGAGCATTATCACAACTGTTTTCAGATTTCAACTGCAAAAGAAGACTTAATTCATTTCTCTCCCATTAGAAAGACTCATCTCAAATTACATTCCAAAGAGTGTTTCTCAGTTTTCTCACTTTCATGATAATTGGCTATATTAATTTAGGTTTCCAGTTTTTAGTGTTTTTCGCTTTGGGAACCATTTCCTTCCCTGTCCCACACATTGTTTATTCCCTGTATAACCATAATTACTTATTTCCTGTTGGCTATCAGGTAGTTTTCTGCCTGCATTTTGTTTTCTTTCCTAAAGTTAACTCTCCACATGTAAATGCACCTACTTCACTGGCATTAAAACAGAAAACATACGAGGTGCGATCGGAAAGTTTCAAGACTGCGCCTATAAAAACCTGTACACTTATCTCAGGTATTAAATTCATTCATCACCCTCGAAGTAGTTCCCCTGGGAGTGAACACAACGATCCCAGCGCCGCTGCCAAGCCTGGAAATCTTTCTTTGTCAGCCTGTCAAGCACCATCTGCGATTCTGCCTGAATCTCTTCTATCGTCTCAAATCTCCTTCCCTTTAGCTGAATTTTCATCTTTGGGAAGAGGAAGAAGTCACACGGAGCTAAATCCGGCGATCCGGCAAGATCTTTGAGCTCCTGACAAACGAGAAGTCAATTCTGCTTCTGGTCCTCAGACAGGAGCCTTGGCACAAACTTGGCTGTGATGCGTCGCATGTGGAGTTCTTCCTTTAGAATCAGCTGACAGGTCCCATAGCCTATCCCAACAATGTCGCACAAGTCGTTGATGGTACGACGTCGATCTTCGTGAATGGCCTGCCGAATCTTCGTAACATTTTCGGGCGTTGTGCTCGAAGATGGTCGTCCAGAACGCTCGTCATCATCGACAGAGGTTCGGCCATTTTTAAAACGTGAATGCCACACAAAAATTTGAGCACGACCCATTGCGGACTCCCCAAATGCTTGCTTTAGCATTTCATAGGTTTCCGTAGCCGTTTTGGCGAGTCTTTGGCAAAATTTTGTGCACACGCCATTCCGAAATCGCAGGAGGGTCGGTGTAATGCACTACCAAAACGCCCGTAACTAAGAAACAAATGCTAATTCGATGATGCCGGCTGGCACAATAATTCACTATGAATGTAGGCCGCACCCCCTAGCGGCAGAAGCTCGTACTACATCCGGTTCGTCCTCTATTGACACAGTCTTGATACTTTCCGATCGCACCTCGTATATTAACTGGTCTTCGTTCGGGGCAAACTAATCCAAATTAGGACAACGGCTGAAATGAGCCAGTTTCATTTCTTCACACCTTCCATCACAGTCGCTCACAACGACCTCCGGAAACAGAAAAATCAAGAATAAAATCAAGCAGAGTTGTTTATTTCTTGCATCCGATGTTACCTTGAACATTTCTAAGAGCAAACAGTTGCTTTCTTTGTAAATCAAGATGACATAGTAATTGTAGCCAGACATAAACTACGCTGAGTTTTCCTTGGTTTTTCTTGTATATTTCTTATTCGTACGTTAAAAGTCACTTTCCTAACTTTACTCTTCTATTGATATTACAAAATCATTCTGTATTTACATTTGACATTGATGTCCTCAGCAAATGAGTCCACATTATTAACACATATAATGATAATCCGCTCAGGTTCTTCAATCTGGACGGACAGACAAATATGCATTAGCCAATCCACCAGATACCAAACAGGCGACTGCACCAGATTCAGAAACCACTAGTGGTTCAGTTAAATTAAACTGTATCATTATTTTTACATCCTCATGGAATGAAATAATTACCATGCTGTGCCCTGTCCCCTCATTGCTTCAGGGGCCAAGTACTGTGGAAAACCGCAGATGGAGTATGTGTCGCATATGGACCCTCTTGCCATATATCAACCCTTCATACATGTAATTAGGTATGACTGTATGTAGTGTTTGTTATTTCTAGTTATTATTAATAGATACCTGTAATCGTCAACATATTGTAAGGGTCAGTAAGCTACAGATGCTACAAGCCAGACTGTGGAGATAATGAACCATAAAAATGATAAGAAGATTGCTATACAAAAATCCGATTATACTAATACCCCACGCGTCTCTAAGTAAGTGTGTCACCCTACGGTAAACCCACGCACCTGTTGATGAGTATTTGCCCCTCCGGCACAGGACACACTTTTAATCCCCTTTATAAACCACTGTCTGTAAGCACCACGCGGACTACACCGGAATTCACCACCGAACGTTGCGTTCTACTCTGCATCATGCCTAATAGTTTACTGACCCGAGCTATAAACTGGTGTAACTTTGTTTCAATAAACAACAAGATATACATATATCTACTGAGTTGCTACAAATAAGCTTGAATTTCAATTCTTAAGTGTCCAACGCACCCAATCAACAGACTTCCGCTCGGTCTACGCTCCCGTATCCCATCACCATCCTTCGAGATACAACATATGTTAGTTTATCCTGCTGACAAAACATTTTACATGAGTTACGTGTGACAGGGCTTGAGACACAGAGATGCTACTCACTAGCTGTGGTACTAGAAGCAGAACACTGAGGATTGCTAGCACTCAAGATTGTCAACGGAAGCAGCACAGAGCCAGTTCAGTCCATCACCTACCCTCACAACCTCTTTCTCTAACATCCAGCTTAATGTGTATTCCTGTCTTCTTCTTGGTCTTAGTGATTATGTCCTTGAAAACATCCATGATGCTGAAGAGTGTCACTCAGGATCTTGATCTACGCCCCCTGTAATTAGTCATGAATCATTCATAACGTTATGCACAGGATTTGTGATAAAACAACAGGGTAATGATTAAGCATCGGAAACACTTTGCTTTTGCCAGACCACTGTTCTGAGAAGGCGTTTAAGAAAGCAGTGAACCATCACAGAAAGATCGATACTGTTGGAAAAAACATTTTTGATTGCCTTAGTTTAGGGATAACAAAATCTGTACCTTTTACAATTTTCTTCTTCTTCTTGTTATGAATTCTTGAAAAAAAGAAAAGATCTCCAATAATTCTGATAAAAGAATCTTATGCAACTTCAACAAAGACTTGGCTGGGTTTATGAATTTATAGTTAGATTCAGCTATTCATAATTATTAAGGTTTGTACACAGTTAAGAATTAGAATAAAAAGAAAATGATAGTGAACTCGTGTTGGGCTGCTATCATCTTGCTTCAGTAACAGCCACTGCTTAACGGATCAGAAATCAGGTGTTTTATAAGCTGGAAATGCTAATTGTACTTACCACCTACATGCAGAAGGTTAGTCAGAGTGGGGGAATCACATCACCTTAAAGGAAAATTTAATTTACTTTCTTTATGAACATTGTTTACAATAGCTAAATGCTGAATCTTAGAGAGTAATTCATCATGAAGACAACACATAGAGAATTTTGTAATAATTTCTGCTCTAAAATGTAGAATTAAAGCAGTCCCACTATGCACTATGTAGGCGCTTGGGGGGGGAGGAGGAGGAGGAGGAGAGTTGGTATAACTCCTACTCATTCTTAACCTCGGCAATAGACGGGGGTGAGTGGTCAGCATATGACAGCATCATTTCTGCTATACGTTTGATTATTTGACAGAATTTTGCGAAAACACATTTGACGGAATTCCCCCGGCATACAGAGTAATTCTGCCATGTGCCTGGGGTAACACCACCTTATACAAAACCCAAGATAAAGTTAACGCTTTTACTTAACTGGTGAATTTACTTATTCACCGTATTTTGTATGTTAATTTTAAGTATTTTAATGTGTAATTACAAAACATAACCACAAAATATATGTTACAAGACAGCAGATTCACGATAGACATATATATTTGTACTTTTAAATCTAATCACTTGTATTTTGAATAACGAACACTCAGTTACACTTACCGTGCAATCTTCTAACTTTAAAACTTAGAAGACATGCGCCTACAACGAAATTTTCCTTCACAATACACAAACGACTCCATACAGACCGCCATAATAGCTCTGGACGGTTTGTATGCTCTCACCAGAGATGTCAGTGCGAACAGAGCGCGCTGAATTCAAATCGTTCTTCTTTAGTCATTATCCTCGAGGTACACATTCATTCAGTTAATGCTATTAGACCTTCCATCTCCAAATAACTCAAAGACATAGAGATGCCGGTAGATGGATGTGGTCTATGACACACTACATCAAAGCAAAAACTAATGCATGCCATAGGTATTATAATCATATAATTTGCATAGGGTACATTTCTTTGCTGGTTTTCATCACCATATTGTTTTATTCTCATAATTAAATGAGTGGTAGAGGGACATTTCCCTCTCCTTTGGGTTTTGATTTTGAATAAAATTTCCCTTTCTGCTTCTCTCATCCTAACTTCATAAAAGTTTTTAACAATATCCGAGCTCTGGCGTCTTTGTGAATGTATTCTACACTAAGATGCTGACATCTTAAATGAAAACAGATCGTTTACATGTTAGATCAGACCTTGCAACACATCAACACATCACACTCTCATCAATCACAAAGTAATGACAATGTCAAATGTGCGAGGAGTCAGAATATGAGACAAGTGAAAAGGTGTTATTACTCACAAGTAGGTCTGCTGGATGTACCTTCATTTAATTTCTGATGGAAGGATTGTGAAATAATATTCACATACTGCTCTTAATTGACTGCATCATAAAATATTTTTCTTCTGATAATTTTAACACATCACAGACCAACTGTCAATCATATTTAACGGGCTACAGGTCCTATCATTGGATTCAGATCTGGTAGAAGATTTAGAATGTGAATGTTAGTAGCTCTTATTATTTCTCCGTCCTTTCTTTGTTTTATGACTTGTGTAACAGAGAGCTATAAAAGCAACTACAGAAAGATCTTATGAAAAATGGGATTTAAATAGGATTGTTCTTACACAGAGTTTATAACAGGATTGTTGTGTAATAATGATATTACATAAAGCATCTACATATATGAATCGGCCATTTTCAAAGCCAAATTATGACACAAAATTCACTTTCATGAAACCTAAGGTAGAAAAAGAATCAGGCCAGAAAATATTTTATTTCACCCTTGTTTCATTTTTGGCAAATAATAATTGTTATTGGCCCCAAGAATGGCTAGAAAGTCAGTTTTTGACACGGCTATAATTCGCTAACATCTTTTGTATCTGTTCTTATAGCTGAAGTTACTTTTTTTGGACTTGTGTTGTTTCTGTAAGTACCCATATAATATTTACTCGTGTGGTTATTCTTCTCTTTTCACTTTTGGGGTAAACTATTTAAGTCTCCGTGGTTTTCAGTGGTTTCTTAGTGGTCAAAATCTGATCAAAAAGCCACTAATAAAATAACAAGAGTTCAGGACACATCGTTTTGTTGAAAAATATATTATAAATAAGGCTGCGAGCGCGCATTATGGACATTTACTGGTACAGCGAATATTGCATTTACCCCTGGCGACTGGCATGATACAACTGCTCAGTTATCTCAAGACGTTTAATCAAGCGGTTTTAAAAATTACCTATTAATATATAACAGGCAATAGTCGGTCCATCTGACTGTCCGTTTCCTTCGGTGGGATAACCTTCGGATAATTACACGCTTCTCACAGTTTTGAAAATTAACCGCTAGGAGTCTACGTAAACCGCATCTTCCTAAAATAATGAAATGGCAGACTAAATAGTTCCTCTTGGACACACAAGACCGACAAAATTATTGTCTTCTTCCTAACTTTAAACTTTGTCACAGATGAATAAAAGAACTTATTGATCGGTGTGATTCATGCGAAAAGAAAACAGGCAAAGAAAATGTTCCCTTAAAAAGAAGCAACCGCGGGAAAATCATAAACTTTCGTATATTTTGGAAAATTAGGGTAAATAGTCTAAATAGTTGTATTTCATTATATTCCCATACGTCTCTTCATAGAATAAATGTCAGTACAAAAGATGTTCCTCCGGGAGAGACGACGCTGGAATAATTACAGGTTTTTTACTTCTAAACTTAGTCACAGAGGTGTCGAAAAATATGCAATGACATGTTTGTCCTAAATGGCGAGTCACAGAAATAAATAGTAAAATGACAGTTCTTCTTTTTCTGTATCCTCAAACACACACAAACTTGTTCAAAAAGTTACACACCGCGTGTCGCAGGAAAAGTGGAAATGTTAAGTAAAAAATTCATTAACCTACATTTTACCTTCTTTATATTCATACAAAACTGAAGTGAAAACAGTTACATTAAAAGTGATAAAATGGAGGTCTAATTCTTCATATTTTTTAAATTATCTCCGAGCACATTCACGATCGAGCAGGGTTGTTCTTCAGAAGTTCATAGTCACTCAGCTATTCAAGATACTTCAAGTCTTTTATGGAAATTTAACATCTGTGACCGTGTTCAGAACTCCGCACCACCGGTCCCTATACTCAGCTACAGTCCACGACTGTAATATTGAGACTTGCAAGTCTCAAGATTACAGTCCTGGACTGTAGTTGAATCGTTTCCACGCTCTGTTTATTTATGAATCGTTTTAATATTATCCTCCTATCCATACCTAGATTTCCCACGTGGTATATTCCTTTCAGGTTTTCCAACCAAAACTTTTACGTACGAGTATTGTCAGGTACATCACATCAGAAGAACTTTCTCTGCGGAACTTAACAACGATATTCTTCATAAACATTGCCTCTTAGTGTTATATGTAAAGTATCACTCATTGAACATGATTCACATTTAACTGCAAACACACTTGCTGCTGTTGTTACAGAATGTACTCACTTTTTAATAATATCAGCTGTAGCCTGAGATAAAATCAGGGCACGTGCAAGAACTACGCCGAACTTAATTATTCGGGTTCCTCGTGACGCTGAGATGTTGATTTACTGCAGTTGTGCTAATTATATAAAAGAGTAATAACTAACGTCTCAACTTTAAGTATAAACATATGTTTTGATGACTGAAACTCTTGTGTCACTCACACTATAATCAAACGTGTTAAATAAAAAATAAAATTCAATAAGATATATTGAAACAGCAATGATTCATAGGTGCATTATCATCGTTACAATTTCCATTGTGCTTAGTGTAAGGCTTACACTAATAAACACCTTTAACTGAAACTGTTTTCGGGCCTTGTTCAAAATTTCACCTCAAGGTGAAACAGTCCGGATCAAAACATGTTAAGAGAGACCTATGTACCAGAAGCTCTCCTGACACTATTATTGATAGTCAAATAGTTTTGAATTCCCGACGTTTGATACATTTGAGGAGGAGGTATGCATATATCTAATGGGATAATTTCGGCGTGTTTGTCGTCTGGAGGTAGATTAGGTGGACATCCGGGTGCACGGCGACGAGATGTAGACGTAGAGTTCAGACACTTGTTCGAGTAAGGCAGTCGATGATGGAACTGTGTTCTCAGTCGTGAATCTGTGCAGTGATACGACATTGCCAACCCAAGGCATCCGATCACTAAACCAAGACTGAGGAATCCAACCAGAAGTGCGCCGTGGTAAGTAGCGGGAATATCTTCTGGAGCATCAACATCTTCGATTCCTGGTTCAGGAAAATCCGGAACGACAGGAAGGTCTCTTTCGTCACCATGCCTTGTGCGACACCATTATCTTCAGCAACTACATTAGGATGTTTAGAGACCTCTCCCGAACGTTTGACGCATCGTTTGAGGAAAGGGTTATAGAAACCACGGGACACACAGCGGCAGATTCCAGTCGCTGTTGTTCTCCCTTCATTGACGAACTCGTTTCGGTTTAAAACGCATTGCATGGCGCCTATGCAGTCATCGTGGCTGCTGCATCTGTCGCCATATCTTCGGAGGGTAACGCAGATACCTGGAGGCGTGCAGCGGCAAGATGTCGGCTGACTGTTGCAGACCGGATACAGAACCGCGCAGTTGACGTCAGTCCAGCATAAACGGTCATGTTCTGTAATGTTTACTGCACTCATAACACTACTCCTCACAAAGACAAAATTGTTTGTATTTTCACTGACACTGCCACTGCTTGCTGTTGGCACCAGTGGGACCCCTGCTGTGATGGGGATGATCAGAAACATGAACTGAAACATGTTTCTCGCACCGCAGTGAGGGCTTGCGAACTGACGTCGCTTTGACAGACAAACGAATATTTTCACCAGGCCGAGAAAAATATGTTCAAATAAGCCTTCGCGTGTGTGTGTAGTGGCGATAGCTTGTATATCTTCTGCATCTTCGGCTCTTGAATAAGAAACATCTATAAAGGGAGCATATTTTTTGTGTACATAAATGTGGAGTCCGAGGCACTGCTCTAGGGAGGCGTTGTATTGGATATCGAGTTCATAGTTCACTTCATTGATTCCCAACCTGCAGATATCAGCGTTCCGGTGTCTACATTTCTTGGCAACCTCACATTAAGTGACGTTTGAACACATCTGGTTGTACGAGCATCTCGCTTTACGGTGTGACAAGACCAGAACAGAATAATACAGAATGTGTGATGGTTACACTTTAACACTTTCTCCTGTGACATGAAATCTCTTTGCAGCACTACCACTGATCTGAGTGTTCCATTGGTCAACACTTTCAACACCAGTGCACTTGTCTTCAGTTTATGACAAAACAAAAAACAAGCGAACAGTATTTTGTGTTCGACTGCTGAAGAATTGCACGTGTCTGTAAGAATTTTGAATGGCATTATGAACTGTACGGACATCTGGATGTAGCCGGCGATAGGGAGGTTAGTGTATGAGTTTGCTCAGACAGAAACCGAGGCCCCTCCCTCCCAACCCTTGTATTCTTCGAGGTCTAGCTTTGGAGGTTCTTGCGTCACACAGCGTGGATGCGGGAGGTGAGACGAGGTAGCCTGTCTACGTATCTACCTGCCTGCAGGTGGCCACACTGAAGGTTATTCATGAACCAACAGCACGCTATCCGATCTCCTGCATTCCCCATAGGACCTTAACATGTGCTTCCCAGGCACAGATGTGATTGTGGGAAGAGTCGAAGTTTGACGGGAAAGGATGCAGAGAAAACGCACGGATGAACCAGAATGAGCCAAGTGTCTGAACGGCAAACTGCTCATCATTTCATTTGTATCGAGAGTGAAAATAGTTTTAATGTGTATAAAAAACAATTACGACCTCTTATTACACTTTTCCTTCTTCTGACAGTCAAGATTCAGAATTCATTCTGTAACATTGAAACCGACTAAATTTCGTACAAATCGTTGGACAGAGGATATTTTTGCGCATTGCAAAACATCTACTTGCACCGGACTTGAAAGTAAAGGAAAAGGCTGCAGACAGAATTCGAAATCTTGTTTCCATTGCTTTTACAGCCAACTCAAAGCAGAAAAGCAGAACTGATGACAAAAGATGTACGATTTTTCGTAATGAACACTCGATTATGTACAAAGGAGAATAATGATCAAAGAAAAGAACATCATCTTGGCTAAATCCGCAACGAAATTCCAGCTATTTCTCACTGATACAAAGAAAGGGCCATGAAAGTTAGTGAATTATTTTAAATTATCGAAAGTACGTCCTTCAGTTCAAAAACAAGAAAATATACGTAACAGCTAAATTCGCGTCTTTGCGCATTATGCTGTTAGGATTTATTCCTGTTCCTTAAACAAAAATAAATAAATGAGTTTCAAAAAGATTGAGTTATGCGAATTCTGGTATTTCCTTTGTTAGCGAGATATAAACATTTACATAGATGTTTAACTACAAACCGATCCTGAATCTGTTTTCATGTAGATCTTCTGTAACGTACAGACGGACATGAACACACTGATAACCGAGGCGGTGTGTGCATATCTGTGATAAATGTAACAAAACTGAGGGAAGTATTCTAATATCCACTGTAATGAACACGTGTAGAATGCTCGAGAACAAGTCCGGATAAAAGTGAATATCCTTCCAATGGCCTTGAGCTTTGTTTGTGTGATCGATTTTGTGACGTCATGGTATTAATATTATAAATTTTCTGTGCAATCTGTTACTGCTTTTACAGTTTTAAGCTGTTTCGTATCTTGTTAAAGATTATATCACTAAAATCAGTATACATGTGGTTACCTCCCTCAGGCCCCGGAGTAAATTGCTCTTTTCAATTGTTGTGACAAATAAAATAAAATGCCGACGTTTCAGAGGTGTTAGCTACCTCTATCACCATCTTTTAACACAGTATTAGTTCTACTCCAACTTTAGTTTGTTTTAAAAACGTCAAACTTATCGTACTGCAGGCACCAGTAACTTTGATGAGTGACATCGAGATAACTGATATCGATGTGTAAGACAGCGACTGTGAAGTTAAGTCGACGAAAGGGCAGTTGGTTTTAAAATCGACTTTTGGTCCTTTCGACTATGAAGGAAGAGCTATGATTACTGCATCAGCACGCCTACGACATGTTTCTGTTGAACTATATTCCAAAACGACAATCTTTTCGGTAACGAAAAATTGTATTGTAATATGCAGAAAGAGAAATTATAGTCCTAATTACAATTTGCAGCTTGAAACAAGAGAAAATGTTTCTTGGTTCCTTGAATTTATACCAGGAATTAAAATTGCCGTTATTTTTACCCAGAAAATGAAAAGATATTTCATAGTTTTTATCACGGAACTTTGAGAATATTATGGCGCGTCCTCAGGTTCCAAATGGTGGAGAAGCCCTCCAGAATATTGAGAGTAGTTACAAATACGTTAAATAAGCACTAGCGGGCAGCTGACAAGGGGAGGTCTTCCAGCTTGGAGGTTGTGAGTGGACATCAGATGACAAACTCGGAAATTCAGGTATCTCTATAGATTTGGCTGTTTGGAATTTGCTTTAGAATATCGAATCAGGAATCCAAGACAACAAGGAAATATTGGGATTTAGCAAGATATTGAGGAGAATAATGGGCTCTAAAAGGAATGAAGCGACAGAAGGCTATAAGAGATTCCAAAGTGAGGAGCTTCTTAATCTGTATCTGCTCTTCAACAAATATGATTAGAATTATCAAATCAGGAAAGAATGAGGTGAGCGGGGCATGAAGCACGCATGGGGAGATGCAGAATTTTGGTTGGTTAACCTGAAAGAAAGAGACCACTCGAAGGACATCGGCTTAGATGAGAAAATGACATTAAAGTAGGTCTTTGGGAATTAAGAATGGGGGATGTGGATTGGATTTGGCTCTGTAGAGGGACCGGTGGCGGGCTCTTTTGGACACGGAAACAAACCTTCGAGTTCCATAAAAAGCGGGGGAACTTTTTGACAAGCTGGGCGAAATCTTTAGCTTCATAACGACTCTTCATCATGGAGTCAGTATGATAATAGTCGTGACGAATAAAACGAAAGGAAAGTTGATCTATCGTGGTCTATTGTAATATATCTTGTAATTTATTTGGGTAACGAGTAATTTATCTGCAAATTTCAGTCACAATATCGAGACATAAATCTATTGTGGTTTTGTATACATATTAGCAAGAGTGACGTTATATCTGGCGCACACAACAGTTTAATTACATGTTTTAACGTTATTTCTTTACTTTATCTCTAATTTTCGAAATGAATGAGTAAGAATCTTATTTCTAATCAAAATAGCCCATTCTCTAAATACTGGTTCTGATGATTTTATATATGAAGAAGCATTAACCTTTAAGACAAGTGACAAAATATTTCTACTGCTTTTAAAACTTTTTAGTCTCTGTTCCTGTAGACTGAAATGTTTAAACAGAGAACAGGTCAATGTGTCATCGGCTTTATATTACAAATTTAATTATTTTTAGGACGTCGTATTGTTATTCTATATCTTAAATGAAATCTGATTAATTTTTTCCAGTGGTTTAAGGCTTACCACATGCCCTGTCGATCTCATTCTTCATGACTTAATCACCCTGACAATATTAGGGGAGGAGTACAGATTTTTAAGCTCATCATTATGCAGTTTCCTCCATGTCCCATCGTCTTCTCTCCTAGGCCCAAATATCCTCCTCAAACACCTGCAATCTGTGTTCCTCCCTCTGAGTGAGAGACCATGTTTCGCACCCATACAAAACAAAAACAACAGGCAAGATTATTGTTTTGTATATTTTAATCCCCAAGTTCTTAGAAATTAGACGGGAAGACAAAATATTTTGAACTGAGAAGTAGCAAGCATTTCCAGAATTTAATCTCCTCCTAACTTCCTCATTAGTGTCATTTTGATTTGTTATTGTTGTTCCCAAATATTTGAACTTTGTCACACTTTTAAAGGATTTGTTAGCCACCCTGACACAACTCTGCCCGCCTGTCTTCTGATGACGAGATACTAACATGTACTTAGTTTTTTATGAATTTACTTTTACCTGTCTACTAGCCTCTTAAGACTTCTGTAATGGCTAGTTCAGCTTCATCTAAACTAGGTTCTGGCACTAACAGTTCAGCTGTATGTATTTTAATCTGTCTTACATCAGCAGTCCCGTGAACATTTAAGAGCTGGTTGAAGAAATGTTTCCACCTATTCTCAATTTTTATTGGATCTGCAAGCAAATTGCCTTTATCGTCCTTTACCAAATTGGTCTGGGGTTGGTATCCTTTCTTAAAGTTATTAATGCCTCTGTACAGGTCTCTGATATTTTTCTCCTTATTATTTGTCTCAAGTTCAGCAATTTTGCCCTTCAGATATTCCCTTTTCTTATTCCTAAATGTTCTAATAGCTTCACGTCTCACGTTACATAGATTATCCGCATTTGTTTTGTTTGGGTCCTGCAAACATTGAAATTTTGTTTGCTTCTTTCGATCTATTAATTTGGAACATTCTTCATCATTTGTGAAACGTTTTTGTCTTGTACGTCCTTAGATTGACCTTAGAAAACGCATTTCTGCTGTTTGAAATATGTTTATTTCTTTGCTTGTAATTTGCATTAAGGCAGGGAAGACTATAACGTAATAAAATCTTATCTGTCTATTTTGTCTCCACCCTTTAGTGTTCTTCGAAATGTGCCTCAAATGACCAGACATTTTTTAACCCTCTGAGTTATATCTTGATCCTTTTCATTTCACATCACAGCCAACGTATTTTAAATGCTGTATTCGTTCAGTCGGAATATCGTCTGTCATAGAATGAATTCTTCTCGGGCTACCAGCCGTGTAAGATGGTTTAATGGAGAAACTACCAGCGTTTTGAGAACCATCTTCATCCTCAGGGTACTGAAGTTGTAGGAGATCCCGTCCGTGAACTCCGTCCGGGTTTTATTATTATTTATTATTGACTGCAAATGGGTTTATACCCGGTGGCAGTGACCTACAATAAGATACAAAACAATGAGACACAACAGAACAATGAGATACATCAACACAATGAGACAGAACAAAAACAATAAAAAAACACAACAAGAAAAGAAAACTATAAGACACAACAAAACAATGAGATACATCACCACAATGAGACAGAACAAAACAATAAACAATAGGACACAACAAAAACAATAAGACACAACAAAACAACACATCCCACTCAAAATCAACCAACTCATAAATTACAAAACCATCCAACCTAAAGTACTTAACTTAAAAAAAAATTAATATCACCTAGACATAAGACAATAACTGTAATGTATTACAAACGTCATGAACTGATGCACTCACACAACAATACAATGAGACACAACAATACAACATACCACACTCAAAATAAAACATCTGACACACAATACAAAACACACATCCACTAATTAATCACAATACTTAGAGTACATGAAAATTTTATCCCAAAGAACTACAGCCCTTCATCACTTGGAGACTAAGACACTTCACTTCCCTTATCACCATTTATTCCCAACTTAATAACCCTTAGCTTGTAACTACTTTTCTGACCCTCTTTCTAAAGGTGCCTAATTTACAGGGGAAAGACTCTAACACGCCTGGAGGTAATTGGTTCCAGCTTCTTATGGTCCTATTTACAAAGGAATATTTGCCTACATCCGTTCTTTGTTTCCTAGTCCTAATTTTCCGAGTATGATCGTCCCTGCCCAGGTAACATGGCTTTAGTAATCTATCCTCTATCGTTTTCCAAGCCCGGCCCCCCGTGTATGCTTTGAAAAGGGCGCACATTCGGGCTATCAATCTACGCTGTGCCAATGTTTCCCAACCAGTTTCGTTCGTGAAATTTGCAAATTTAGCCACTCTCTTCTGCACCCGATTTAGGGCTCTTACCTGCCCTTCCCTGTAAGGGTCCCAACACACAGATCCATATTCAAGTATCGGTCTCACTAGCGACGTATAAGCTAAACGTTTCGTATTGTTATTTCCCTTTTTTAGCATACGAATTACGAAATGGAGAGCCTTCCATGCTTTAATTAGTGTATAATTTACATGATCTGCCCAGCTCAGATCGCCGCGTATAAGTTTTCCTAAGTGCTTAAAGTTATTTTCCTCTGGAATTAATTGATCCCCAAAAAAGTACCTCAGCCTATCCTTCACCCTAGCTCTATTGAAGCTGACTGCTTTACTTTTACCTGGATTTATCTTCATTTCATTTTCCCATAAGCTATTCAAATCTGTCTGTAACTTATCAATGTCACTACTGTCCATTATTTTCCTGTATATTATACAATCATCAGCGAAAAGCCGTATATTTGAATCAATGTTTTTCCAAATATCATTAACATAAGCTAGGAATAGCAAGGGACCTAATACGCTCCCTTGCGGCACTCCTGACGTTACCCTGACTTCATGAGATAGTTGCCCGTCCACTCTCACTCTTTCCGAACGTCCTAAGTGAAATTCCTTTACCCATACCACTACCCTCAAGTCCACACCGGTTGCAGCAATTTTTGTAATCAGCCTATCGTGTGGGACTAAATCGAATGCCTTTGAGAAATCTATTATAACCGCATCAGTCCTGATTCCCTCGTCCAATAAATCAGCAACATCTTGACAAACCGTGACTACTTGACTTTCGCATGAGTGCCCTGGTCTAAACCCATGTTGCCCCTCATATAACCACTCACTCCTTTCCCAGACTTGCCTTAGATACCCTGCTATAACGTGCTCCATTTGCTTGCAAACCACCGAGGTTAAACTGACCGGTCTATAGTTCCCAACTACCGATCGATCTCCCCCTTTATAAATAGGGACCACTATAGCCTTCTTCCAGTCCCCTGGGATAGAATTGTTGTTCATCGTTACCTCCAGCAGACGCGCAAGGTATGGAATCATTGCTTCCCCACCTAACTTTAAAATTTCCCCGGGGATGCCATCTGGTCCGACGGATTTATTTCTCCCGATTGCTGCTATCCGTTTCCTTATGATATTGATACCAATGGTAAACGTTTTATCTGAATCTGTTGATTGGATTAGCTGGTTATTTATCCGTTCGCAACTGAATACCGACGCATAATAAGCGTTTAGGGAGTTGGCCTTTTCTGTTTGATCTGTGATGAGGTTTCCTTTAACGCCCTTGATTGCAGGAATAGTTTCTCTATTACCCTTACGTCTTTTAACATATTTGTAAAACTCTGTCCAGCTTCTACCTTCGCTTTGCAAGACCAAAGTTAAGAATGTCTCCTGAGCCTTATTTTTTACTATCAGTAACTCCTTGGATAACCGTTTCAGCTCCGCTTGGTACTGCCCTCCAGATTTTCTCTTATTATACACCCTCCTCACCTTGGTATAGTATTCCGGATCCGGATTTTTACTCAGGATTTTTTGAGGAACAAAACGATCGATACCCTCGAAGACTATATCCTTATAACTTTCCCATATCTCTTCCACGCTACTACCATTTCCAGCCCATAATTTAAACTTTTCCCGAAGAAAGTTTTGTAATCCTAAAACATTTGTTTTATGGAACATGGGGACTAATCTTTCTACCTGCGGTTCACAGCTTTTTTCTTCCCATTCCACTTCTAATAATACCCCACTGTGGTCACTGATCCCCTGTACAATGCTGCAAGAGGTGAGCGAACTTTCAGGCCGGACCAGGTAAACATCCAGCAATGCATCCCCTCGGGTTGGCCTATCGACTACCTGCGACACCAATTAATAACCTCGTTCGAATTCATGCAATGGTCATTAAAAGGGTATCAGAAATAATTGCGTACTTTCGCTTAGTAAATGTCTATTTTTGAATTCTATCCTGCTTGAAGTAAATCGCCCGTGGTCATCTGAACCCGTACAAATGGATTCCCCATCCTCGCACTCTTTGAGCAAGAGACGTTGGATTCAATTTACGTAATTTACCGCGGGTACATTTCCCGTTTTGACCGGCTTTAACAAATTTATTGAAAGTTTTGTAAAAAGCAAAACGTCGATATTTATCATTCAATTCGTCTCCCACGCAATGTGACATTTTAGGTTCTAAGGTTTTTTCGTAATTTTTCCTCTGGACACGGCGATATTTTGCGAATACGACGCTCCGAATGACTTATGCACTTTTCACAAAATGCAGACCGCAATGTAAAACTTGCGTTGTTACTTATCATCTTCTCGTTACCTTGAACTTGAGGTCGCCGACAGGAAGTTTGGCCTACGGAATTCCAAGAAACGCCACTTAATATTTCTTGTTCCCGATAAATGCTAAAACATTTCCTTTCAGAAAACTTTGTTGCACTCTAAGTATTGGTTTTCTTGAGGTCTGCTCCTCCGACGCGAGGCTGCTACATATGCAGAGCATCTCCAGTACCAACGCGGAGATCCGTCGGCCCGCCATGTCTCCACGTCTGTGCGCTGGACTCCAGAGATCCAGATCCATTTTAAGTTACTGCATTATTTATCAGCAAAATAAAAAGTTACACTGCTCACAATTATTCAGTTTAATTTCAAAAATTTGAAACACTTTCTTGTATATTAAAAATGTGTGTCTTATGGAAATGTAAGTGAATCAAACAGGAACCTAACAAGTCAGAACGAAATCACGTGTTCAGTTGATGAGCGATATAAGTCTCCATTGTGACATGGATTATACCCAGAAAGAGATAACAATTATGATTTCCATCTCAGTCTCCTTGAATAGAGGGATCTGCCAACTTCACAGGCGATGACTGTGAAACATGGGTCCCGCAAAATGCGAGCGGCCCCCTGAAACATTTTCCCTGGCGCAGAGGTGACGGGGTCAACAGCCTCGGGCCCTTGAAAAATTATTTTTAAAATTAATCAAGTAAAATAAAACCAATTAAATTGCAATTCCTCCTTATGTACCTTCCCATTATTTTTAAATTTATTTCCTTCTGATAAGGAACACATTCAATATTAATTATTGACTCTTTAACTTTATGACTGAATGTAACCAAATTATAAGTTAGAGTGATTCTCTTTGTATTTTTTTCAACTGCCAACAATGTGTAGACATGGACCGACAATGGTCAGCCTTTACGTGAACTCCTGCGTGCATAACAATGCAAGAAAAATCATTGGAATTTCTAACCCACGCCTGCAACAATCTTGGCTGAGCATGCCGTAAGTCTCTTTTCTCGTTTAATATACATGCAGTATAATATCCCGAATGAACCGTATTGCACTCGTTTCCTTTACCTAAGAAACTAATTATTACGTCATCTGTTAACTCGGCATTTGTTGTGTTTCATTATTGCCGTCAACAATCCGCTCTCGTCATTGCTGAAAGAGCTTAGCTGTGAATCGCTTGTAGAAGAAGTTCGTCGTAGATTAGATAATTTTGTGGTGTTAAATCATTTTAGAATATCAGAAGTACTTTTCTTATAAAAGAATTATTGAGAAATCTGTGAAACCGCCCTCCACTTTCTCCATTATATTTTAGATTAGATCGATCATTGTCGGTGGACGTCGTGGTCTCGTACACTTGAACGAAGTTTGAGGTAAGGGATTCCTATTTATTATTATTGTTGTTCATCACATTTAATGTTTTCGTCTGCATTTGTGAACTCGTGTAAAAGAATTAGACTTGTCTTCTTTTTAACACAATTTCAAGTAACATTCGATTGACTTCTGTTTGTTCACGGCGTCATCGATAGTAAAATAATATTCCAGTAGGCAATTAACATTTTACAATTTTAAAGGAATAAAATGTGTTTCGTAGCTCAGAATCTTAATAAAAATATGTGGATCTTAAGAAGTGGGGTTTGTATTCTGAACAATAATTCTAAAACTTTACATCTCTTGATACATCGAAATTTTAAAGCGTTTTGGGGAACTGTGAAGAATTTTTATTTCGGATTTAGAAGAATAAATATCGACGAATCTCCATCTCATTATCTCCCTGCAACAGCAGATTAAATCCGGGGAATGTTTGCTATTATTCAGTGCAAAGAATTTATGGGTGCAAAACGTGGTCTGTCTCTTTGAGGGAGGAACATAGACTGAGGGTCTCTCAGAGCAGAGTGTTGAGGAAGATGTTTGGACCCAAAACGGCAGTGGGACAGATAATAGAGAAAAATGCTTGACGAGCTCCTCACCCGATGTTTTTAGGGTGAGTTGAGTGTTTACAAGGCCTGAAGGGAGGAGACCTCTGGGAATACCTCGGCGTCAGTGGGAGCATAACATTAAGATGGATCTTAGGAAGATGGGACTCGATGTAGCGAACTGACTCAGGATAGACCCTGGTGGCGGTCTTTCTGAACACGATGATGAACCTTCTGGTTCAGTAAAGGAGGTGGGCTATTCTTTGACGAGCCGAGCTCCAATCGTCTTTTCATAGAATATCCTGCACATTGCACATTTTAATATTATCCCAGCAACGTATAGGACTTTAAAGTGACATTTTCTTTTCAGGTCTTCCGATTAAAAAGTTGCACTTCTTGTCTCTGCCATGTGTTCTACATGCCCCGCCCATCTCATCACCCTTGATCTGACAGCCTACAATTTATTAATTAGTGAAGAGATCTATAAAGCTCCATGTTACGCAATTTTCGCCATTCCGTTGTCAGTAACTCTCTCGCGGAACCAGATATTCTTCTCAGTATCGTGTTCCCTCCCAGTCACTCTCAGTATGAAGAAAAATCTGTAACAGCCATGGACTGTCTTTTCAGGAGATGGAGTCAAACCAAAGTCGCAGTTGTTTTCAAGTCGGCGGCAGGTGCAAGTGCACCGAAACATTGGTCCCTCTGAACGAGCTGAGAGAGAGGAACCTCTTTTGTGACGCGGTGTTGAGGTCGGAGGACGGCGGCGTCTTTCCAGTCCACAGATTGATTCTGTCAATGCGCAGCGAATATTTCAGGTTTGTTTATTTACTGAAAATTAAAGTATGCAAAACAATAATTCTGCCTGTTGCTTTGTATGGGTTCGAAACATGGTCTCTCACTCAGAGGGAGGAACACAGATTGCAGGTGTTTGAGAATAGGGTGTTGAGGAGGATATTTGGGCCTAGGAGAGAAGACGATGAGGCGTGGAGAAAACTACGTAATGGCGATCTTGAAAAATCTGTACTCCTCCCCCAATATTGTCAGGGAAATTAAGTCGAGAAGAATGAGATTGGCGGGACATGTAGCGCGCAAGGATAAGACAAGAAGTGTGCACCGGTTATTGGTTGGGAAGCCTGAAGGGAAGAGACCGCTGGGGAGACCTATACTTAGATGGGAGGATAATCTCAGGCGGGATCTACGGGAGATAGGAGTTGAAGGAGACTGGATTTTGTTGGTCCAGGACAGGGTCTGGTGGAGGTCTTTGGTTAATTCGGTGATGAACCTCCGGGTTCTATAAGCCATTTAATTAGTTAGTAAGTTAGTTGTTTATTGACGTGGTTGATTAACACGTGATAATTTCTACGAGACAACATCCCAGAAGACGTACGTGGTTTTTGTACTAATTTTTAAGAGCTGTTGTACCAAGGTGACATTCAATCGATCTGGAGGGAGAAATATAATCAATCCCCTGCCAAAACGTCTTCCTTTTAATACCTAAAGACGACCGACAAAGTCCAGAAGAAAGTTGGTAATGCCCGGAACATTGAAAGCTGCTGTGTGTTGCTCTGTCTGAAATATAACAAAATGTAACAAGAACCTCGCGAGAAATGTTTCATTATTACGAGAGAATCGTTGGAGAATTTGTGCATACGTTAATTTGTTTGTGTTTCAAATAAAATCGCGGTGCGTTCTTGAAATGAGAAATGAATTTTAACCGTAAACCATTGCTTCCAACAGACGTGTCTCACGTCTTTTTGCGAGCTGTGCCTCTTTTTCAGTTTAAAGGCAATCAAATTTTTCTGTTTGTCTTGCATTGCAAAGCCCTTAAATTATAATGGGAAAATGTTTGCTGGTCGGTGATCACATCTTAAAGGCCGCGTAGAATCATCGGCTTTTCTTTTAAGTTGTTTACTGTCGGGAAAATGTTTTGAGAGAACAAATAGATTTCATATTTCGAACTAATCAATCAGTGGAATGTACAGCCCGCGATAAATGTTGAAATATTTGCGTTGGCTTTAAAATTTCTGTAGTAGTTGTTATGACCTGAGATTTCTCTTGAAGGAGTCAAGGGTACTTAAGAAACGAGGTGGCCATTCTATAATACAAATGTTCGCTGCTTGCTTTCCGATTTTTAAGTTAAATTTTGTTAAGCCTTCGCCCGCTCTTCACCCACTCCCAGTTAATCTGGTCCCATTTGTACTTATTCTGGGAGTCTTTTAAGTATTAAGGTAGCAAAATTTCATCCACCACATTGACAAAATGATACTTTTATTTGGCTAAGTGAGTCATAAAAACTTAGAGTTTATGCGCATGACTTGTAATTCTCTGCTCGCCGTTTCTCAAAATCGACGTTTCAGGACACTCTTCACGACAAAACTGCACACCAGTGAGGAGACAGATATTCTCCTCCGCGGAGTCAGCTCGGACATGATGACCCAGATACTGGATTATGTTTATTTTCGCGAGGTGGACATCCGCTCCGACAACGCGTTACGGCTGCTCGAGACGGCTGAGTACTTGTGTGTACCAGGAGCTACTGAACTCTGCTGCGACTTCCTCAAGGACGCAATGGACGTCGTCAACTGTATATTCATCCTGCAGTTCGCAAGGTAATTGATGTTCATTTGTCATTTGCTGTGACGCCAGCCTTCGTCGCTGGAGGGAATCAGCTTTACTCAAGAGAGCAGCCGGGTCGGAGATTAAAGCCTCTGACTGAGGAATGGGCAAATTAAAAAGCGTTGTAGGTCAGGTCTGTTTGGCGGGTTATTATTAACGTCCATGTAATTTAAATATTCTGAATTATGTTTTGATCGTCATTATGACCAGCAGATGACTAATTTCACCATGTAGAACATTAATCACGACCTATTGCAAGGTCATAATTAAATCTGTCTTCTTCTCGAATTAATTTCAATCATTCTTTCTTTCTCTGCGACATTCCTTGCTGATTACATAATTCTCCCAAATATCAAAATCAACATTCAGCCCGACATCTTTCTGTATCCACCAAAACCTCTGTTAACCGAGCCTCGATTACTCGATTCCCGCATTAAGCGACCGAATTTCAACCAGATCGTTTGAGATTGGATTCCACCGGCGAAAGTGTTTAAAGCGATGTCCACGCGGTACAGTTCATTGATCTAACCTCACCCCAGATTTTGCTGATTATTATGAACACTTCAAGACATTTAGAGAAATGGTTATTATTAAGGGCAAAGACAAATACCAACCCGCTGGTTCCCGTAGAAGATGAACCCTTACTCCTTCTTGTTGAGGACAACACAGCAAGCAAATCAACTGACATCGACAGAATCACATCAGAACCTCCAGTTCATGCGATGGACAGAATGACTGATAAGTTCATAATTTTAGTACAGGGACTTCCTCGAACAGCGCTCACGAGTGACAATCGCCGTCGGCTTGTGCGTGCGACACGCCCGCATGAACCGCAGTCGAGCAAAATCTGTATTGAGTCTCTACTTATTTGTTCAGTTCCATGACCACGTCCCCCTTTCCCACGGTCGTCCGACTTATCGGCTTATCCGACCCGTGGTTTCCCCCATTTAGTCCGGTTACACGAGGTTTCACTAAATTAAGATACACAGTTAACACAACGTCGTTTCCCCAAGGTTAATGCCAGAATTCAAAATTCTACACTCCTCATCTCACTGCCTTCTTCACTTGCGTACTCTTGTTTCAACCTATAACCTTATCGCGAGGACAAGCGGGCATTGCCTGGGACACTTCAGAGTCGAAAACTTTCTATTTTGCTCCGGTTAAACGAAGCATCCATCGTCGTAGCCTCTCCACGTGTCTGCTCTCAGTCTCGCTCATTTGGGCTTCAAACGGCTAAGGCAAAAACTGCAGGCGAAATACTGTGGTGTGGTAACACTTCAGAATTCAGTTGTTGCTGTAATATTTCAATGTGTCAGACTTAGGATCTGAGTCGGCTCTTACCTTCGCTGTCGTAGGTTACACTGCATCGCCGACCTCGAGACTCACGCTCGTCGCTTCGTTCTGCGCCACTTCGTGGAATTGTCTCAGCAGAGCGAAGAACTTTCGGAACTGCCTCCAGAGGAGCTGCAAGCGGTAATCGAGGCCGAGGAACTGAACGTGAAGGACGAGAGAGTTGTGTGGGAGTGCATTCTCCGGTGGATCAACCACGACCCGGACAACAGGAAAGGTCACATCGCGGGCCTTTTGAAGGGCGTCAGACTGGGACGACTTGACGCAAAGTTTTTCAATGAGACGGTCAGTATGCCCCTGTAATCGTGGATGTTGATTGGAAGTAAATCCCGCATTTTCAATTTCATATTCGCACGTGTTCTTAACTAATTAATGCAAATCGTGAGCCTTTTTCATCGTCACGTGTAAGGCCGTCTGTCTGTCTATCCGTCCGTCCACATTTCCAGCTCGAGAACGTCTGAACAGATGTTCGTTAGATTTAATACTGATGAGCTTTAACAGAATCTGTTGACACATTCCAATTCTGTTTAAAATCTTACAATAACAACTTGTAAAACCACACAATGATTTTAATGCCTCCTTCTGTGCAAAATTTCCTGCGTAAGAAATCCCCAGATTCCCTTAGTTTCCATGGTTACAGTAACTACTTATGGAATGCCGCTGGTAACACGCTCCCATACGCCTGTGTATGTGCAAAACAAATATTCGATTCGTCCTTTGATGCGGAAAAGTAGTTCGAGTTAATAATCGCCTTTTATTCATCGTTTGTAAGTTTTTAAAGTCCGTCTGTGCTACAAAATTTGTTTGCATTCTCAGCGTTCATTGAGATCCATTACGTGTTTCAGTTCAACTACAACATTCCGCCGTTAACTACATTCAATCGTCCACTCAGCTTGAATAGGAAAATCCCCCAACAGATAATCACGTCTTCTGGCTCAGCGTTCGACTTAACCAAAGATCCTACTGCCATAAGAAGCGTGTCTTAGCTGCTTAACAATTTCACGCATCTCCGACGATATGCATAGCCAACCAGAGATCACTTTAGCGCGATAAGCCTCAGCTGATTGACCACATAGGGACAACAGTTATCCTAAATGTTCAGCAAGATAGCCTCGTTCTACATCCAAGAGGAAAATACCCGAGGGGCTTCAAACTCATAGACAGCTTGAACATTCTAATATTTTAAACGTCATCTTACGAACCAACCTTACAACTTATGGTATTCTTTCTTCCATTTCATAACGAGCTTTAACCCCAGAGAAAAAACGTTTCTACTCTAGGTCAAATTCCCTGTGATTTCAGACACTCACCTCTCACGAATATTTGTGAAACAATCGCACGGATTCATGAAAATGTTATCTGCTTCAAATGTCTTTACAACTTATCATTCGTATCTACTAGTTTCGAATACTTAAAGAGAACCACCTGAAGATGTCCAATTAAGGTCGAAACATGCAATGCCTCTTAATAGACATCGAGCCCATAACCATACGCTGTTGTGTTGATGGGCCTTCCACCCAACCATCAACATGCAGAAGGTTGCCTCCCTTGACACTCGAAGCAACTAATTGTCATAATTTTCTTTCGATGTTACGTAATTTTGGCGACTAATTAAAGTTATCGAATCAAAAAGAATGTGCATCTCGCATGTGTGAATTTCTTGTCTCCTCTGCAATGGAACATGGAATCCCTTCCTAAAAGTTCATAAGGTCCACATTGAACTGTTCAACAGGTGTCAAAGCACCCGTACGTGTCGGAAAACGAGGCGTGCAGACCCGTGATCTCGGAGACGCTCAAATTCCTGAAAAGGTTGTCGAATTACGACATGGACCACGTGACACCAAGGATTGCTCGCCCGCGAATCCCACATGACATTCTGTTTTCTGTTGGCCGGTATCGCGACGGTAGGACGTCAGATGTGATCGAAGCCTACGACGTACGAGCAGATCGGTGGAGTGTGGTGAGTTGCACGCATTTCTACTCTTACCGCGCCTTGTTAAATGACGCCTCCGAGAAAAACTAACTTTTCGTTTGTTGCTTATTTCTACTAAGTAATTGTTTATTTAATCTTAATCACAAGGACCTCTTAGCCTTTGAAGTGTTACGTATGGAGCAGAGACTTGGACACTCAGAAAGAAAGAAGGAGAGTTTTGAAATGTGGTGTTGGAGAAGAATAGTTAAGATCAGGTGGACGGATCGAGTGACAACGAAGAAGTATTGAGGAGAGTCAACGCGCAAAGACACATTCTGCAGGCGATTACACGAAGGAAAGCTAACTGGCTGGGACATATTATGAGTGATATCATCGAAGGCCAGGTTGAAGGAAAGCGAGGACTGGGAAGAAGACGGATACAGCTAACCGACGACCTTAAACAAGGAAAGAAGATGACGTTCCAGGAATTAAAGCGAGAAGCCGAGAATAGGGACAACTGGAGAGCTCTTTTTGGGCAGAACAATGAACCTGTCGTTAGACAGAACACTGAATAATAATAACAATAATAAGAGGCCTACTTCAACTGTCATGGCAACCTGTCTGCTGATTTTAGACATCGTTAATCGTCAGTGGATTTCAACGTAATAAATGAAGCACTGATCAGTGTCGATGTCGGTCATCTGCGTGGTAACGCCTCGTGAATTAGAAGGCTTTGGGGTGGGGTGGGGGACGTACTGCCTCCATCTCTGCGTCGATAAAACCCAAAACACCAACATCTGTCTTTACTATCTTACGAACCTGAAATGTCAGCTGTTGATCAGAAATTAATTCTACGTTTGTCTGTCGAACTTGACGAGAGCTTCTCTTCGGGTCTTCCTGGATCCTCCGTCTCTCTTATAATTCCTCAATTGCTCCAAGGTAATTTCTCACGGTCTTTGTCGAGTGCCTCCCTCCACGGTGTAGCAATTTCGGTCCACTGTTGGGGGTTGCACCTCTGCTCCGGTGGTTTGTCGCTTCGACTCTAATGTAAGGACTTCACTTCAGTAGACCGAATGACCCAAAGAAACATAAAGCCATAACCTGTTCTTCCTGTGCAGGTGGAGGGGTTCGACTCGATCGGTCCTCGAAGGAACCATGGCACGGCAGTGGTCGGTTTCGACATTTACGTCATCGGTGGTTTCGAAGACATGGCATCCTTAAACACATGTATCTGCTTCAACGCTGCTACGAAGACATTCCGCGAAGTGGCGCCTATGTATGAACGCAGGTAAGATGCAGCTTTTTAACTAAGGGAATCCTTGGAGCAGAGTCTGTTTAAAAAGCTGATAGTCGCTGTCTTAGTCAAGATGTAAATCTGGGCAGGGGCTGTAAAATTGTACCACTCACATACAGGAGCATCGTGCAAAGTGTGAGTAGGTAGGAGGACTTCTGCGTCAATGTTGGTTTTAAGAATGCGATTTGCTTGTTAATTCATTTGAGTTAAGATTCAACAATGACGAACGAACAATTGCGTTCTGCGAGAGGAAATGCATCTCCATCAGCAGTAAATGAGCATAGCAGAGAGTATACTTTTTTTCGTTTCAGATTCAACTTAATGGTGGCAGTTCTGCGAGGTGCAGTGTACGCCATAGGCGGTGATACTTATAGCCAGTATTCCAGTACGGTGGAAAGATACGACTGCAAGACAAACCAGTGGTCGTGGATCGCTCCCATGAACACAGGGCGAAGCGATGCAAGTGCGGCTGTACTGAATGGTACGTAAATGCTGTGAAACAGAAACGTGTGACTTAGTGCAGAAGGCGAGGCGTCTGTCTGTCTGTCCGTGTGTGAGAACGCAAGGACGGTTGAAAGAATCGCGGGATTTGAGGTTCTCACGGCGGGGAGTATAAAGATGGCTGTCGTTTCGCTTCAGCCGACGTTTCGGACGAACTTTACGCCTTCATCATCAAGGCATTCCTCTTAAACTTGATCTTAGTTTCCCCCACTCCATTGCCCAATATTCTTCTATTATCTCTTTCTTTTATCCGTGCTACGGACTTCGTTATTTCACAGACTGCAACGGCTTGAAGTTCCGAGTGCGTGATGGTTTCTTCTGCTCTCGTAAGCTGTCCCTCGACATGGTCTTCTGCCTTTTTAGTGTAAACTAGGATTAAGTGTAAACAACCACCAAACTATCAAACTGGCTCTCAAATAATATAGATTTAATATGTTTTTGAGACAGTTAATAATCTCGTGTTAATAGCGCATAATATTATAAATGTAGAGCAAATTTTGGCAGCTCGTACCGTACATCTCCGGTACCAAATTTAATAAAATTCCTTTCACAGAAGATTTCCATTACGCATTAATGTAAGCACTTTATGCTGTTTATGTTAAATTTTATCAGTTAAACTCGTTTCCTTTGACACGCTGACTGTCTGCATTCGAAACAAAGAAACAGATGAACAGAGACGGCCGTGTCTGTGCAGTTTCTGTGACGTAGCGATTGTCCATGTCTGTGCTCTGCACGGAGCAGTTTTAACGCCTCTGCCTACACCAAATACGTGTACAGTTCGTGTCATATAGCTAATTTGTTTTTACAGACAAAATATACGTCGCTGGTGGATTTGATGCTGATACAGTCCTAAACTCGTTGGAAGTTTATGACCCGGACACCGACCAGTGGACGTTCGTTGCACCAATGCTTTCTGGACGTCGTTTTTTTTCTTGCGTCGCGTTCCACGGCTGTCTGTACGCCCTGGGTGAGAACTCTGGACATTTTTACAGAAATCGCTGTTGTGAAATGTTTTCCTGGTTTTCTTTGAGTGACTGAGATTTATCAACAGCATTTTTTTTCTGTCAATACAGAGTTAATTTGTCTGTGATTTCAACCCCGATTCGTGGTTTAGATTACATTCTCCACAAAGAACACTTAACTAACTAACTAACTAACTAACAAACAACGCATAATCTCTTGTGGTATCTCAACTAACGTAAGCCCCATTTTTTACACAGTCCCAATTTGAAAGGTAAATATTTTGTTGTTGTAGCAAGGAGATTTCAGTATGCCTTGATGTTATCCCCCAAAAAGCCGATGGTTTAAAGCAGCCCCTTCGCAGTCTTTGATATTCGTCACTTGTTTGTGTAACGCCGTTTTGAACAGTGCATCTTGTATTGTTGATATTTAAGGCTACTTTCGCACACACTTTCATGGTACACAAGTACACAATTAAATTCACCTAACCACTTTTAGTGCAGGCCCACAGCACTGATGTTGCCTAGTTGCTTAGTTGGGTAAGACGGACGGAGCCTGAAGCATTGAAGTTACGAGAAATACAAACATGTAGAAAGTTATAATTGGTAATGTTGAAGATAAGATACCACTTGTGATACATAGGCGTAAAAGGAAGGATAATATTAAAATGTTTTATGGACCTAGAGTATGTAGAAAGGGTTCAACTGCCGACTTTTGCAAATAAGGCCATGAATCTTGTGGTTCCATAAATTTTAGACATTTCAAGACCAGGTGATATAGTAATAAATATCAAGAAGGTCCCCGCTGAATGGGTTAAGATAAGTTTCGTTTGGCAGCTTTTTTATATTCTGTGACCTGTTACTGAATGTGTGTGTGCAGGAGGGCACAACAAGACATCAGACGAGCTGTGGACCGAAAAGTATGACCCTGCAGAAGACACGTGGACCGTGGTCCACGACATGAGCGTCTCCTTATATTTCTTCAAAGCAGAAGTGATCGACGACACGATCTTCGTCATCAATAGATCTTCTAAGATGAACTACTTCTTCCCCCACGTCGCATATTTCAATGTCAACGAAAGTCGATGGTTTGCTTCTTTGTTTGTTTGTTTCTTTGTTTCTTTGTTCAGGACTGAAAGAAAGATCACGTGGGAACTGTTCTGAAATATGGTGAGGGAATCGTATATCGAATTCCGATTGGGGGAATTTTTTTTAAGGTTGCCAGGAAACAAAATACAAGCAACGACATTTCGGTGGAAGCTGTGCCCTTAGCTTCAAGCAGTTTTCCATTCTACCCAAAGACAGAGCCAGTCCATCAGACATGGATATTTTTAGGCAAAACATTTTACGACTCCCAAAGATAATTCTTTTATGCTTATTCGACACCGAAATCTCTGATATTTTAGAACCCCAGAAATAAAAGTATATATACTTTTAAAAAATGAATAATTTCTTTACATAAATGCACTGACATTCAAGTTAGATTTCTATTAAGTTTATATGAAATGAATTATTTATGGTAGGAGAGGCATTCCTTCGTGAGTTACATCATCGCATGTAGAGCTACATATTTTCTGTAATTGTGTCAGTGAAATGTGATAAAAATTGTCTTGAGTGTAGATAATACTAATGGACGATGAAAGAGAATTTGTTTTCACTTTCAATATTTCAAATTGCAGGCAAAAGGCGGCAGACATGAATGTTCTTAGAGACGGGATTTCGACTTGTGTCGTCAGGAACCTACCGAATGCAAGAGATTACGCCTACAAACACAGTGACAAACTGATGGAGAAGCAATGCAGATAAAGGAGGAGAAACGTAAAAGAAGGAGAAGGAGAAACGCTAAAAGAGGGAGGCGAAACGTAAAAGAATGTTGGATTTAGAAAATCAATAGTTTGCAGTTGATTACAACCACGACGAACACGTAAATTTTAATTACTTTCCTTACGAAAATAATGTAGAAAACTAGGAATTGATGTAGGAGCTACATAAAGAAATATTGTTTGCAGCAAAGAAGGAAAAATTATTTCATATCGTTATTTTCTGCTCAAGAAGTCTTCTTAAAATTAGTTATTTTACAGGCGTTTAATTTTATTACTCCCCATTAACACAGAGCAGTTTCACCTTGCGTCTTGTATTACATAAATCCACTTGTGGCGACATGTTTCGAGTTACGAAACCGTCTTCACGGCATCAGGGGAAGATTAAATGTTCTTACTTCATGAGCATCGTTTAGAAAAACGTCATTACGAAGACAACACGCTGAGAATTTTGTATTGATTTCTGATCTGCGTGTGATATTTTAAAGAAATTGCAAAAGTACGTTTGGCTGAGTTGCCCAATTTACCGGGTAATTGTGCCATGTCTCTCGGGAAGTACCAACCTTTTCAAATGCCATGAAGGAACAGACGATGCTTGCAGTTAACAGATGTATCGTTCATTAAATAACGCCCCACATTTTTTTCTCAGAATATATTTATTCAAGATGGCTGAAATTTAGTGACAATATAAATCAATGTTTCCTTTACACATACTATTTTTCCACATAGTCCCCATCAACTTGTACGGTTTTACGCGAGCGTGGAACAAGTGCATGCATGCCTTGCCGGTACCAGCTCTTGTCCTGTGCACGTTGCCATGTCCTCACTGCTTGAATCACGCTCTCGTCATGTTCAAACCTTGTTCCGCGGACAGCATCTTTAAGTGGTCCAAAGAGATGGAAGTCGGAGGGTGTATGGGGCAGCACCGTCCAACCAAATTTGGAGATTTCTTCCTGGGTTCTCAGACTTGTGTGAGGGCGTGCATTGTCGTGCAGGAGCAAAATTTCTGCCGGATGCTTGTGAGGCCGAACTCGTCGGAAACGCTTCTCGAGAGTTTTCAGGCTCCTGATATACGCGTCGCACCTCTTGGTATCACATCCACAAGAATGACCCCATCACTGTCCCAAAAGACAGTCATCATGACTTTTCCGGCGGAGGGAGTTGTCTTGAATTTCTTCTTTCTCGGTGATTGAGGGTGATGCCACTCCATTGACTGCCATTTTGTCTCCTTCTCAAAGTGGTGTATCCAGGTTTCGTCACCTGTAATGATCCCTCAGCATCAAAACGCTCCAACAATTCAGAAGAAATCGTTTTCCTTTGAATCCTGTGGTCTGCTGTGAGACTTCGTGGAACCCATCTTGCGCACACCTTCGAATATGCGAGAGCCCTGATAATTGCAATCACACTTCCATTGCTGACTGAAAGCTGTTGGGCCAATTGTCGAGTTGTGATGCGCCGATCCTCACGAATAGTGGCATCCGCGCGGTTCAACATGTCTGGAGTGGTGGCTGTGGCAGGACGTCCAGAGCGCCGCAGATGACGGAGCTCGGTTTCTTCACTTCCTGAAGCTTTAACTCTCTTAGCCCAGCGACCAACGGTGCTCCTATCGACTGCACAGCTTCCATACACAGCACACAAACGTTTATGAATGTTCACCACCGTTTCTTTTTCAGCAACAAAGAATTCAATTACAGCTCGTTGCTTGTAACGAGAGTCGTTCACAGACGCCATTTTAACAATTCATTACACCTCCGCCATCGGTTGGAATCATTTGAAACTCCGTACACGAACGCGGGAAACATAAAATTTTAAGCATGTAAAAGTACACTTTCCTATCTTCATTATTGGCTGAGAAAAGAATGTGAGAAATTATTTAATGAGCGACCCTCGTGCATAGAGAACTGTATGGATCTGAGTGACATTGCACGCATCATTTAGAGGTCATGGATATGTCAAGGTCATGTATAGGTCACAATGTATACTCAAGGCCTAAATTGTGTTGGGATATATTACGTTAGGTTAGTTTGGTTTCGATTAGGTTTGGTTAGTTTGAGTTATTTTGGGGTTAGGTTAGGTTAGGATAAGTTGGTCTAGGTTAGGTTTGGTTTGGTTAGGTAGGGTTAAGTTACGTTATAATAGGGTGCTTTGAGTTAAGTTAGATTAATTTAGATTACTTTAGTTTATGTCAAGTCAGATCAGTATGTGTTGGATTAGGTTTGGTATTTTCGTGTGTAACGTCATGTCAAGTTCACGACAAGATCGACCCAATAGTTTGCCAGATACGGGTCTTGAAAATTCTCAAGGTCATATATTATAATGCTTGTATCTGCAAACGGTAAATAACTGGTTAACCATACTCATGTCAAAATGAAGACATATATTGGTCAAGGTCAAGATCGGCCTAATTGTTTGCAAGATGGCACAACGTGAGTCAAACTTGATTTGGTTTGCTACAAAATGACACCTCGACCGATTCTGTAAGCTTTCTGATTAAATTTCTATACACTTTCAAAGATGTAAAGTCCTTTTAAAATTACCCTGTATTAAAAATAAATTAAGGGTCTTAGTTTTGTGTACTTGTGGTAATACAGTTAAACCCCTCTATATTGGACACTTTTAATTGGAACCGGCGGACATCCTATAATTTTACATGTCCACAACACCCTATATCTTGGACACCCCTTTGTCCTGGAACTTGGTCACCCCTTTTGTTATAGGTTGGACAGGTGCATGCATGTACTTAGCTTCAATGCTTTTATGGGAAATGTTTACAGTTAGTATTTTGTTGTTTTGAATTTCTGACTGATGAATGCCTTCTACCTCAGGATTACCTTCTACTTGAGGGTGTGAGACTTCGAACCCATCATTGGAATCCAGTGAAAGTGTATAGTTATTCTTTCATTGAAACCTTCACTGGACTACAGTACGTATTGATGGTACAGTTTTAACTTTGTCAGTACAGTACAACCCCACTGTAACGCGGGTAGTGAGGGACAGGGGTAAACCCGCGTTATTACGGGAGTGCATCAGAAAAATCGGTACAAGTACTGGACGTACTGTACGGTATTGATAGACTATCGCCATTTAAGAATATACATACTTGTTTGACTATGCTACGATTGATTTTTACGGAAAAAGTAATAAATAATTAATTTGGCTTGCATTTTAATATAATTTTGAGTTCTGTGTGAGGATAATTGATGAACTTTTTTTCTTTTTTGCTGCACTATGGGGAACATGAGGTACCCGCGTTATATCTGGAACCGCGTTATAGAGGGGTTGTACTGTACTGTGCTTGCAACTGAGTTAAACAGTGTTAACAGAAACTACAGTGGTTAGATTATGTAAGTAAATAGATTGCATTGTCAGTAAACGTAAAAGTATCGGTGTCCTTCACTTTTAGCTTATCCATGAAAGGTTAATTTAGTGAAAATTTTTGTAAAAATTTAATATACCCTTTTGATTTTTCTTATCAATAATTTCCTTTTTGGGAAGGGCTCCATAATACTCTACAATTACCACATTGTCATTACACCACAATTTGAAATGATGATTTTCTCCTTTCCCTCTATCCTGGACACCTCCGTAAGTTGGACACATTATCGTGGAACCGCAAGTGTCCAAGTTAGAGAGGTTTTACTGTACTAGTAGATATTGTATTTCCATTTCATATTTTGATACCGGGCTTCGTTTCTCCGAAGATTCACCGCTGCTTACCAGTCCCTGAAATCACCGCACCTATCAGATCATAGCTAGTGCGTATTTACAATAGAGAATTACGAATATGTGCACCGAGTTTGAGTCGTGTGGTATTAAAGGGATGTGCACATCGCGTGCAACTATAGTTTAATGGGATTGCATTCATTATTTTTATAAGTACTGCAATGTGTAACCAAAATTGTAACTGGCTAGTGTTCAACTTTGCAGCTTAAAGCAATGCAATTTGCTGGTCCTGACGCAGATAAAACCCCTGTATGCTGACAGGTGTTACGGAATCAGAATAACAGATAGAAATGCTTACCGAATATTGTTTGGACGACTGGAAGGTAAGAAAACAGCTGGGAGACAGTGAACACACAATGGTTGCAAACTTGTGTGTGTCCTTCTGTATGCATATTCCATCTCCGAAACTAATGAATGAATTTTGATTAAATTTGGCATTGAAAGCCTGCATTATAGCGTTTGAGGCGTGCACTTGATTCAACGTTATAAAAAGTTTGCCTATTCGGAAGACCGAGAAGAAGACGGAGTGGGGAAATGTGTTGTGATGATGGAGATGGGAATTAAAAGCGGGTTAGGGAGGGAGGAGTATGGAAATATTGTTTCAGAAAGAAATTTCTGCTCGAGTTCTGCCGGACCCCTTTATACCCCTTCGTATCACATTTAAGGTCTGCCTGAACTCAGCTCTCGTTTATTGAACTTCAAGCGTCTTATTAAACTGCATTAGTCGTGTTTACGACTGAATGAGTGCATTGAAGTGACGTCATGCGCTATGAAAAAGTCAGCAGATACAAAATACCATTAATACATACCTATGTGTCAAATTTCATGACTGCAGAGCTTGTAGTTGTTAAAAATGTACCTTAATGTGACAAAATTAATATTTCGGAGGAAGAGTTTTGCATACAACTAGAAATCAGTCAAAAACATGTAACCCGTCGGGTGATTGGCCAGCGGATAATAGGAGACAGATAAACGCTTCAGTCTTCAGTTCGCCATAATTCAGTTGAATGTGCCGTACAAATTAATAGGAGTACGATACGCTAATTAATGTGTCCACGTGGCTGATATTAATTTTGTGTCTGCATCTACAGGAGTAATTACTTAGAGGAAACCTTTCACCGGAACGGCCTCCACCTGCTCCGTGTTTAGAGTAACGAAACTTTGTCGAAGGAATACCTCTCGTCTTCCTTTGTACTTCTAACAAACATGTTTCATTTTAGCAAAGAAGTGTCAAATATGACAGTCTGCTACATTGTCAATCGAATTTCTTTTGCTGGAACAGATATTTAGAACATAGACCGAACTTTTATAGTAGGATGTAACACTAAATGTTCATTAAAGATTTGAAAATACGGTAAAAGAAAGTTGCAACTTGATTAAAGGCTTTCTTTTTCTAAGGTCCAATTATTAATGCAACAACGTTTGTTATATGTTGGTTGGGCCCTAGGTTATTTAATGGTGCTCTATCGCCTGAGAAGTCTGTTGATCTTCGAATCCTGTTACCCCTATAATAATCTAATCTGCGCTGATTATTTTAATACACCATTGCAACCTAAGTCTTATATTAGAATTATATGGCGGCGTCGTATGTCAGTATGTCGGAGACAAATCACTGAAAACTTCGTTAAGTAATTTTCCACATCTTCCTATTACGTCCTCTTTCGACTCTCTTCAGATATCCTCCTGTTTAACTTGTTACTCCTTCAATTTATACCCTTCCCTTTGGTGTCTAGCGGTAATTAATATTATTCCCTTAATTGTAATCAAATTTAGTGAATTGAAAACATTGTGGTCGTTGTAGTGTGGAAATATTTGCTGCTGGTTGTACAAGTTTTATGGGAGTTAAGACTGCCAGTCCACAAGTTTTGAACACGTTTGGGCCATATCTGTCTTCCGGTGACAAAATTGGACACAAGAACACGAAATCGCAGAGAAGGAAACGTTACGCAAGGAGAAACACATCAAACAAACTTTGCTACGGTTTGTGTTGCGTCGTAAAACTTTTAACTCGCTAAAAAAAACATGTGAGGCCTTGATAACGTGCGCGCAAAAGTGGCTCATTTCAATATTTATTGCAGAGGGAGTTGGGGAGGGCGGTTCTCGAATGTGATAGGAACTTCGCTCCTAAAGGTTCCATCGTGCGATTCGAAAA
Organism: Zootermopsis nevadensis; assembly: GCF_977971745.1. Taxonomy (NCBI): domain Eukaryota; kingdom Metazoa; phylum Arthropoda; class Insecta; order Blattodea; family Termopsidae; genus Zootermopsis; species Zootermopsis nevadensis. Next base: position 6,442,845 of record NW_028259163.1, read on the forward strand.
CGGCAAAACCGCGCGATATCAGACAAACTGTAAAAAGAGTTTTCTTTTCAAGGAAATCAAACGCATTGCCTTGGATTACACGTGCTTAATTAGGCGTTTTATGGGCGAGCTTAAGAAGAAACACATCAAGTTATTTTTCAGGTGTAGACTTAAAGACTCGTTTCCTCCTTAAATTACCCTTGCATCTTTTACAGCGACAGTTTGTTTAATAAATGCATTAAAAGTTTATTTCTCCTCTCAATCACTGACAAATACGAAATTTATTTCTAATATTTAATATTACGTGCCTCTCTCTAAGAAATATGTGAAGAATTACCACGTCCATGTTCACCCTTAAAAACAATCAAAACAGTCGACAGATTCTGAAAAAATTTGGTATGGATATTGAAGATGGTTCCTCTTGTGTGCTGTTTAATAACGACACCGTGGCAGCAGTAAGGACATTTAGATAAAAGCAAGAAAATTATTAACGCCTTTATTTTATGTGAAATGTCATGAATATGAATTATGAACACAATCACACATTTTTGAAAAAATTTCTTGGCATAGAAACTCAGTATTATAATGGAACGAAAACTTTAGCCTCTAAAAAGCGCACACTACTGGCCATTGTGTGAACGAATAAATCCTTAAGATAAATAAATCGTTACTTTATAATTCTTGCTATATTTTCTATGTACAGAGTGAGGCTACGTTTTATTTCATAAGCAAGTAAATAATTTAAATACATACTGGTCCATAAAAAACTATAATGAGTTAGGCCAACTTGATGTTTACATGTAGAACGTGCTGAAAGATTCCGGATTGGAAATTTCTTGGTCAGCATGGTACTTATCTGCCTTGTTAGAATATTAATCTGTGATTTGCAGATGACGTATGATTCTAGGTGTCAAGTGCCTTCGTTTATACATTAAAGTAAAGGAGAGTGTTTCTATGTTACCTATTTGCAAAATGAACTATAGAAAACAAGGAATGCGCATATTATCCTTATTAAAGATGCCAAGAATTCATCTTAAGTAGAAGTAGATTTCCCAACCGCCTGTTACCTAGAAGTTATTTTAACATCAGCTGCTATTACATGTGTGTTTATTCGCCTATTTTCCTTACCATATAATAAATAAAATGTAAAATTCCTCCATTTTTATTAAGTGCAATACGTATCTTTAAAACGTCAAAGGCCCCTACTACAAAGTAGAAACTTTACTTTGGTACTCGGCTCAGAAACGGAGTTACGTTACTGTTTCTATTCATAATAATGTACAATGACGACGATGCTAAAAAATTCTTACCATTGTGCAGAGGAAAGTTACATTAAAGTTAATTTTTATGTACATGCACGGTCTGCACGATCCAAGAATTTTGCAACACTTATCAATTTTAAAAATATATGGATCAAAATAGAGTCGTTTCCGGATCAATACGCAACTAATTAGAATTTTTTATTTGTTTATGGCCATACAAATATATCCTAAAATCTTTGAAAGGCGATACTAAATCACTGAATAAATGGAAGCGGTTTTAAAGGAAACGAATATCACCAGATATTTGCTTAACATTTCGTTTTCTGCTTTATTTCGTAAGAGGTTTGTTTTGAAATACCTTATTTTGAAATGTCTTCAAAGGGAGACCAGTGCGCTAATACACGGTCCTTAAACTAGATTAATCATAGATGCAAATTATATCTGCAATTTTTTTGATATTTTTAACAAAACCTGTCTCCTTTGAGGTTATTTTTTTCGATACAAGTCTTTGTATTGACTGCCGTGCATTTAGTTCATTTTTTAAATGTATTTACATATATTTATTATAATTTGAGTGTCACATGCTCTTTTGTATCATCAGTGACTCTAATAAAGTAATTTAATTTTTATTATTATTATTATTAACCACCGATTATTTGTTAATGTGAAGGAAACGGTGATAATGATCTTGTTTCATTTGGGTTCAATTGTATTTCATCAGTTCGCAGGACCGAGTACCAGACAAAAGGCCGTGGCACTGTACAGAACAAACAAGCTTGTTATATTCTCTACTCATCAGTCTGATATTATATTCAGGCAGAATAACATATTATCACTTTTATATCAGACGTCACTGTGCAGTGTCTCAAATCCTCCACTCCGGTCGGAAAGACGCTTTGAACCTACATCTTTCAACCATAATATTTTGAAAGGAAAATGGCGTTATTTCACAAACAAAGTTGTAAGTGAGGGTAAATGTTCATTGTCGTTTATATTCAGTCTTTGAAGCTTTCTCTGCCGAGATTCTTCAGTTAGTAGCAACTTCCTTTCGAAATATCAAATTCCATACGAGGGTGACCATAAGCAACCTAACCCAAGTTCAACTAGTTACTTTTTGGGGAGTTGGCAAAAGGTATAAAGCCTTTAAGGTCCATTTATTTTGACAGAATACCTTGTTTCAGTTCTAAAAATGTTTAATTTAATCAGAAACATAGCTGAAAAATATATTTAAAAATGTAGGACCGAACCCGGCAAAGTGTTCCTGTGATCGTAGGGATAAAATTTATCTGAGCACATGACCGGCCGCCGCGGTCAATTACAGTTCGTTTGTCTTCGTTGGATTTAAAATCCGTTTGGGCGCAACCTCGAAGAACAGTCACCTTCATATTCGCCCGCCGTGAGAAACTGAAATCTCGCCTTCATAGGGAGATATGTCGTTGTTACTCTTTGTTCCTAGGTAATGTTTCGTTTTTCGTTCCTTTTCTGTCGCTGATTCTCTTTCTCTCTTTTTAACTGTCCTTTTCCGAACACTCTACCGCCACGTCTTTTTAAGTTTTTTTATTTTCGCCCTTTAAGCAAGCAAAGTTAAGAGAATGCTATCAGAGGACCAATAATTCACAGAACGGAAAAGAAGTGTCCCAGGTTCACGCAAGTTAAAGGGGACCTTGCAGGTGTTGAAACTGCCGTTTCATAAACACACACGAGAAAAGATGTTGTTGACTGACACATCCATATCTTCGGGCTATTTGTGATAATCCATTCAAGTTCTTATAAGTTGTGACGCCGTGTGGACTCGTTGGTGGTTAACCCAGAAAACCACGATTAATAGTTAAAAATCACAACACCAATTCTCGGATGGCTCAACTAATAATATTATGGATAGAGGCCGGATGACAGGGGTTCGATTAAAGTGAGAAAGATGGATTTCTCTGATCGGAATCAAATCTGAGCAACACGCCATCTTCCTGTCCAGTGGCGATTATTTCTCCGTTGTGGAAAGTGATCGTTGTGTGTGTGTGGACGATCACTCACCTAGTGCCGATGGTTGTAAATTTCCTCCCGTGTTCACAAAAGTGCGCAACTGAATTCTATCCCGATCAAGTTACATCCAGTTCTCACCTTCAAATTTTACTTCTCTAAGATCCTTTTTAACATTATCTGACCAAGACTCCCAAGTGGTCACTTCCCTTCAGACGTTTCGACCAACAATTTGTATGCACTTCTTGCATGAACCATGTGTTCTATATGTCTCGTGTAAAACCCCTCTATATTGGACACTTTTAATTGGAACCGGCGGACATCCTATAATTTTACATGTCCACAACACTCTATATCCTGGACACCCCTTTATCCTGGAACTTGGTCACCCCTTTTGTTATAAGTTGGACAGGTCCATGCATGCACTTAGCTTCAATGCTTTTATGGGAAATGTTTACAGTTAGTATTTTGTTGTTTTGAATTTCTGACTGATGAATGCCTTCTACCTCAGGATTACCTTCTACTTGAGGGTGTGAGACTTCGAACCCATCATTGGAATGCAGTGAAAGCGTATAGGTATTCTTTCATTGAAACCTTCACTGGACTACAGTACGTATTGATGGTACAGTTTTAACTTTGTCAGTACAGTACAACGCCACTGTAACGCGGGTAGCGGGGGACAGGGGTAAACCCGCGTTATTACGGGAGTGCATCAGAAAAATCGGTACAAGTACTGGACGTACTGTATTGATAGACTATCGCCATTTAAGAGTATACATACTTATTTGACTATGCTACGATTGATTTTTACGGAAGAAGTAATAAATAATTAATTTGGCTTGCATTTTAATATAATTTTGAGTTCTGTGTGAAGGATAATTGATGAACTTTTTTTCTTTTTTGCTGCACGCGGTATAGCGAACCGCGTTATAGAGGGGTTGTACTGTACTGTGCTTGCAACTGAGTTAAATAGTGTTAACAGAAATTGGACGGTATGCTTTCGCTCATAATCAACCAGCAATGGTTGAAACTTTATTCGGATTGCGGCGAAAATTAGAAAGAGGTTGGGCAAATTCAAAGAAAAAGGAAAGAAGCAGTGTTTTATGACGGACATTTTTACAAGAATTAAGTGACATCATTTGTTGAGCTAATGCCGTAAGTACAATTAAAAAAATACGTTCTGAATATTTAAAATTTCATTGAGGCTGGGGTGTGATGTGCAACCATGAGAGTGGGTTTCAAAAGATTATTATTATTGTCATTAATTCTTAATTCGAGCAAGCCTACAATGGTTAGATTATGTAATTAAATAGATTACATTGTCGGTAAACGTAAAGTATCGGTGCCCTTCCCTTTGAGCTTATCCACGCAAGTTTAATTTAGTGAAAATTTTTGTAAAAATTTAATTTACCCATTTCATTTTTCTTATCAATAATTTCCTTTTTGGGAAGGGCTGCATAATACTCTGCAATTACCACATTGTCATTACACCACAATTTGAAAGGATGATTTTCCCCTTTCCCTCTATCCTGGACACCTGTAAGTTGGACGCATTAATTATCGTGGAACCGCCAGTGTCCGAATTCGAGAGGCTTTACTGTATTTTGTACTTATTCATTAAAATACCTAAAATTACCGTATAAAATACCGTGAATAAATAAATACATCTGTTATCTGAAAGCATCGTCTGTTCCTTCATGGAGTTTGAAAAGGTTGGTACTTCCTCAGGGACATGGCACAATTACCCGGTAAATTGGGCAACTCAGCCAAACGTACTTTTGCAATTTCTTTAAAATATCACACGCAGATCAGAAATCAATACAAAATACTCAGTGTGTTGCCTTCGTAATGACGTTTTTGTATACGATGTTCATGAAGCAAGAAAATTTAATCTTCCCTAATACCATGAAGACGGTTTCGTAACTCGAAACATGTCGCCACAAGTGGATTTATGTAATACAAGACGCAAGGTTAAACTGCTCTGTGTTAATGGGGAGTAATAAAATTAAACGCCTGTAAAATAACTAATTTTAAGAAGACTTCTTGAGCAGAAAATAACGAGATGAAATAATTTCTCCTTCTTTGCTGCAAACAATATTTCTTTATGTAGCTCCTACATCAATTCCTAGTTTTCTACATTATTTTCGTAAGGAAAGTAATTAAAATTTATGTGTTCGTCGTGGTTGTAATCAACTGCAAACTATTGATTTTCTAAATCCAACATTCTTTTTCCGTTTCCATCAGTTTGTCACTGTGTTTGTAGGAGTAGTCGCTTGCATTCGGCAAGTCCTTGATGACACAAGTCGAAATCCCGTCTCTAAGAACATTCATGTCTGCCGCCTGGTGCCTGTAATTTGAAATATTGAAAGTGAAAACAAATTCTCTTTCATCGTCCATTAGTATAATCTACACTCAAGACAATTTTTATCACATTTCACTGACACAATTAAAGAAAATATGTAGCTCTACATGCGATGATGTAACTCACGAAGGAATGCCTCTCCTACCATAAATAATTCATTTCATATAAACTTAATAGAAATGTAATTTGAATGTCAGTGCATTTATGTAAAGACATTATTCATTTTCTTAAAAATATATATAATTTTACTTCTGGGGTTCTAAAATATCAGAGATTTCGGTGTCGAATAAGCATAAAAGAATTATCTTTGGGAGACGTAAAATGTTTTGCCTAAAAATATCCATGTCTGATGGACTGGCTCTGTCTTTGGGTAGAATGGAAAACTGCTTGAAGCTAAGGGCACAGCTTCCACCGAAATGTCGTTGCTTGTATTTTGTTTCCTGGCAACCTTAAAAAAAATTCCCCCAATCGGAATTCGATATACGATTCCCTCACCATATTTCAGAACAGTTCCCACGTGATCTTTCTTTCAGTCCTGAACAAAGAAACAAAGAAACAAACAAACAAAGAAGCAAACCATCGATTTTCCTTGACATTGAAATATGCGACGTGGGGGAAGAAGTCGTCCTTCTTAGAAGATCTTTTGATGACGAAGATCGTGTCGTCGATCACTTCTGCGTTTAAGTAATCTGAATGGAAATTCATGCCAGGGATCTCAGCCCACGTGTCTTCTGCAGGGTCATACTTTTCGATACTCAGCTCGTCTGATGTCTTGTTGTGCCCTCCTGCACACACACATTCAGTAACAGGTCACAGAATATAAAAAAGCTGCCAAACGAAACTTATCTTAACCCATTCAGCGGGGACCTTCTTGATATTTATTACTATATCACCTGGTCTTGAAATGTCTGAACTTTATGGAACCACAAGATTCATGGCCTTATTCGCAAAAGTCGGCAGTTGAACCCTTCCTACATACTCTAGTTCCATAAAACATTTTAATATTATCCTTCCTTTTACGCCTATGTATCACAAGTGGTATCTTATCTTCAACATTACCAATTATAACTTTCTACATGTTTGTATTTCTCGTAACTTCAATGCTTCAGGCTCCGTCCGTCTTACCCAACTAAGCAACTAGGCAACATCAGTGCTGTGGGCCTGCACTAAAAGTGGTTAGGTGAATTTAATTGTGTACTTGTGTACCATGAAAGTGTGTGCGAAAATAGCCTTAAATATCAACAATGCAAGATGCACTGTTCAAAACGGCGTTACACAAACAAGTGACGAATATCAAAGACTGCGAAGGGACTGCTTTAAATCATCGGCTTTTTGGGGGATAACATCAAGGCATACTGAAATCTCCTTGCTACAACAACAAAATATTTACCTTTCAAATTGGGACTGTGTAAAAAATGGGGCTTACGTTAGTTGAGATACCACAAGAGATTATGCGTTGTTTGGTAGTTAGTTAGTTAGTTAAGTGTTCTTTGTGGAGAATTTAATCGAAACCACGAATCGAGGTTAAAATTACTGACAAACTAAATCTGTAATGACAGGAGAAAAATGCTGTTCATAAAATCTCAGTCACTCAAAGAAAACCAGGAAGACATTTCACAACAGCGACTTCTGTAAAAAGGATAGAGGGGCATCACTCAGAATGTCCAGAGTTCTCACCCAGGGCGTACAGACAGCCGTGGAACGCGACGCAAGAATGGAAGGCACGTCCAGATAGCATTGGTGCAACGAACGTCCATCGGTTGGTGTCCGGGTCATAAACTTCCACCGAGTTTACATAATTCTTATAATATGATCCACCAGCGACGTATATTTTGCCTGTAAAAACAAATTAGCTATATGACACGAACTGTACACATATTTGGTGTAGGCAGAGGCGTTAAAACTGCTCCGTGCAGAGCACAGACATGGACAATCGCTACGTCACAGAAACTGCACAGACACGGCCGTCTCTGTTCATCTGTTTCTTTGTTTCGAATGGAGACAGTCAGCGTGTCAAAGGAAATGAGAGTAACTGATAAAATTTAACATAAACAGCACAAAGTGCTTACATTAATGCGTAATGGAAATCTTCTGTGAAAGGAATTTTATTAAATTTGATACCTTAGATGTACGGTACGAGCTGCCAAAATTTGCTCTACATTTATAATATTATGCGCTATTAACACGAGATTATTAACTGTCTCAAAAACATATTAAATCTATATTATTTGAGAGCCAGTTTGATAGTTTGATGGTTGTTTGCATTCACTCCTAGTGTACAATAAAAAGGCAGAAGACCATGTCGAGGGACAGCTTACAAGAGCAGAAGAAACCATCACGCACTCGGAAATTCAAGCCGTTGCAGTCTGTGAAATAACGTAGTAAGTAGCACGGATAAAAGAATTGGTTATTAAAGGATTTTGGGTTAATGGAGTGGGGGAAACTATGATCAAGTTGAAGAGGAATGCCTTGATGATGAAGGCGTAAAGTTCGTCCGAAACGTCGGCTGAAGCGAAACGACAGCCATCTTCGTACTCCCCGCCGTGAGAACCTCAAATCCCGCGATTCTTTCAAACGTCCTTGCGTTCTCACACGTGGACACACAGACAGCCTTCAGCACTAATTCACACACTTATATTTAACAGGATTTACGTACCATTCAGTACAGTTGCATTTGTACTGTGTCGCTCTGTGTTCATGGGAGCGATCAAAGACCACTGGTTCGTCTTGCAGTCGTATCTTTCAGCCGTTCTGTGACACCTACTATTATCTTTACCGCCCATGGCGTACACTGCGCCTCGGAGAACTGCCACACTTAAACTGCGTCTGAAATGGTAAAAGTACACTCTCTGCTATGCTCATTTATTTCTGATGGAGATGCATTTCCTCTCGCAGAACGCAATTGTTCGCTCGTCATTGTTGAATCTTAACTCAAATGAATTAACAAGCAAATCGCATTCTTAAAACCAACATTGACGCAGAAGTCCTCCTACCTATTCACACTTTGCACGATGCTCCTGTATGTGAGTGGTACAATTTTACAGCCCCTGCCCAGATTTACATCTTGACTAAGACAGCGACTATCAGCTTTTTAAACAGACTCTGCTCCAAGGATTCCCTTAGTTAAAAAGCTGCATCTTACCTGCGTTCATACATAGGCGCCACTTCGCGGAATGTCTTCGTAGCAGCGTTGAAGCAGATACATGTGTTTAAGGATGCCATGTCTTCGAAACCACCGATGACGTAAATGTCGAAACCGACCACTGCCGTGCCATGGTTCCTTCGAGGACCGATCGAGTCGAACCCCTCCACCTGCACAGGAAGAACAGGTTATGGCTTTATGTTTCTTTGGGTCATTCGGTCTACTGAAGTGAAGTCCTTACATTAGAGTCGAAGCGACCAACCACCGGAGCAGAGGTGCAGCCAAAATTGCTACACCGTGGAGGGTGGCACTCGACAAAGACCGTGAGAATGAACTTGGAGCAATTGAGGAATTATAAGAGAGACGGAGGATCCAGGAAGACCCGAAGAGAAGCTCTCGTCAAGTTCGACAGACAAACGTAGAATTAATTTCTGATCAACAGCTGACATTTCAGGTTCGTAAGATAGTAAAGACAGATGTTGGTGTTTTGGGTTTTATCGACGCAGAGATGGAGGCAGTACGTCCCCCACCCCACCCCAAAGCCTTCTAATTCACGAGGCGTGACCACGCAGATGGCCGACATCGACACTGATCAGTGCTTCATTTATTACGTTGAAATCCACTGACGATTAACGATGTCTAAAATCAGCAGACAGGTTGCCATGACAGTTGAAGTAGGACGCTTATTGTAAACGGTATTTATGGAAAACTTCAGATCCTTAGTCGATTCCTATTAGAACTTGCATTATACACGAGACTCAGCATTTAAGTAATTTATTTATTTGTTTATTTATTCTTTTTAATTCATGTGTTTGGAGCTTCTCTTAAAAATGTGTTTAGTGCAATGGAAATAAACGAACACGAAATAAAGAGGCTAAGAGGTCCTTGTAATTAAGCTTAAATAAACAATTACTTAGTAGAAATAAGCAACAAACGAAAAGTTAGTTTTTCTCGGAGGCGTCATTTAACAAGGCGCGGTAAGAGTCGAAATACGCGCAACTCACCACACTCCACCGATCTGCTCGTACGTCGTAGGCTTCGATCACATCTAACGGCCTACTGTCGCGATACCCACCAACAGCAAACAGAATGTCCTGTGGGATTCGCGGGCGAGCAATCCTTGGTGTCACGTGGTCCTTGTCGTCCTTCGACAACCTTTTCAGGAATTTGAGCGTCTCCGAGATCACGGGTCTGCACGCCTCGTTTTCCGACACGTACGGGTGCTTTGACACCTGTTGAACAGTTCAATGTGGACCTTATGAACTTTTAGGAAGGGATTCCATGTTCCATTGCAGAGGAGACAAGAAATTCACACATGCGAGATGCACATTCTTTTTGATTCGATAACTTTAATTAGTCGTCAAAATTACGTAACATCGAAAGAAAATTATGACAATTAGTTGCTTCGAGTGTCAAGGGAGGCAACCTTCTGCATGTTGATGGTTGGGTGGAAGGCCCATCAACACAACAGCGTATGGTTATGGGCTCGATGTCTATTAAAATCCATTGCATGTTTCGACATTAATTGGACATCTTCAGGTGGTTCTCTTTAAGTATTCGAAACTAGTAGATACGAATGATAAGTTGTAAAGACATTTGACGCAGATAACATTTTCATGAATCCGTGCGATTGTTTCACAAATATTCGTGAGAGGTGAGTGTCTGAAATCACAGGGAATTTCACCTAGAGTAGAAACGTTTTTCTCTGGGGTTAAAGCTCGTTATGAAATGGAAGAAAGAATACCATAAGTTGCAAGGTTGGTTCGTGAGCTGTCTATGAGTTTGAAGCCCCTCGGGTACTTTCCTCTTGGATGTAGAACGAAGCTATCTTGCTGAACATTTCGGATAACTGTTGTCCCTATGTGGTCAATCAGCTGAGGCTTATCGCGCTAAAGTGATCTCTGGTTGGCTATGTATATCGTCGGAGATGCGTGAAATTGTTAAGCAGCTAAGACACGCTTCTTATGGCAGTAGGATCTTTGGTTAAGTCGAACGCTGAGCCAGAAGAAGTGATTTATCAGTTGGAGGATTTTCCTATTCAAGCTGAGTGGACGATTGAATGTAGTTAACGGTGGAATGTTGTAGTTGAACTGAAACACGTAATGGATCTCAATAAACGCTGAGAATGCAAACAAATTTTGTAGCACAGACGGACTTTAAAAACTTACAAACGATGAATAAAAGGCGATTATTAACTCGAACTACATTTCCGCATCAAATGATGAATCGAATATTTGTTTTGCACATACACAGGCGTATGGGAGCGTGTTACCAGCGGCATTCCACAAGTAGTTACTGTAACCATGGAAACTAAGGGAATCTGGGGATTTCTTACGCAGGAAATTTTGCACAGAAGAAGGCATTCAAATCATTGTGTAATTTTCACGTTGTTATTGTAAGATTTTAACCAGAATTGAAATGTGTCAACAGATTACGCTAAAGCTCATCAGTATCAAATCTAATGATCATCCGTTTAGACGTTCTCGAGCTGGATCTGCGGACAGACAGACAGACGGACTTACACGTGACGATGAAAAAGGCTCACGATTTGCATTAATTAGTTAAGAACACGTGCGAATATGAAATTGAAAATGCGGAATTTACTTCCAATAAACATCCACGATTTCAGGGGCATACTGACCGTCTCATTGAAAAACTTTGCGTCAAGTCGTCCCAGTCTGACGCCCTTCAAAAGGCCCGCGATGTGACCTTTCCTGTTGTCCGGGTCGTGGTTGATCCACCGGAGAATGCACTCCCACACAACTCTCTCGTCCTTCACGTTCAGTTGCTCGTCCTCGATTACCGCTTGCAGCTCCTCTGGAGGCAGTTCCGAAAGATCTTCGCTCTGCTGAGACACTTCCACGAAGTGGCGCAGAACGAAGCGACGAGCGTGAGTCTCGAGGTCGGCGATGCAGTGTAAGCTACGACAGCGAGGGTAAGAGCCGACTCAGATCCTAAGTCTGACACATTGAAATATTACAGCAACAACTGAATTCTGAAGTGTTACCACACCACAGTATTTCGCCTGCAGTTTTTGCCTTAGCCGTTTGAAGCCCAAATGAGCGAGACTGAGAGCAGACACGTGGAGAGGCTACGACGATGGATGCTTCGTTTAACCGGAGCAAAATAGAAAGTTTTCGACTCTGAAGTGTCCCAGGCAATGCCCGCTTGTCCTCGCGATAAGGTTATAGGTTGAAACAAGAGTACGCAAGTGAAGAAGGCAGTGAGATGAGGAGTGTAGAATTTTGAATTCTGGCATTAACCTTGGGGAAACGACGTTGTGTTAACTGTGTAT